>NC_053035.3:10000000-10300000 GCF_002575655.3 Aegilops tauschii subsp. strangulata
CGCCGATCATCGGGCAAGTCAGTCAAAGTCCATACTTCGTTTTCATACATGCATCCTATCTCGGATTTCCTGGCTTCTAGCCATTTGTCGAAATCTGGGCCCGCCATCGCTTCTTCATAGTTCGAAGATTCACCGTTGTCTAACAACATGATTTCCAAGACAGGGTTGCCGTACCACTCTGGCGCGGAACGTGTCCTTGTGGACCTACGAAGTTCTGTAGGAGCTTGATCCGAAGTACCTTGATCATCATCATCATTAACTTCCTCTCTAGTCGGTGCAGGCACCACAGGAACATTTTCCTGAGTTGCGCTACTTTCCGCTTCAAGAGGCAGTACTTTAGCAAGCTCTACCTTCCTCCCACTTACTTCTTTTGAGAGAAACTCTTTCTCCAGAAAGGATCCGTTCTTAGCAACAAAGATCTTGCCTTCGGATCTGAGGTAGAAGGTATACCCGATGGTTTCCTTAGGGTATCCTATGAAGCCGCATTTCTCCGACTTGGGTTCGAGCTTTTCAGGTTGAAGTTTCTTGACATAAGCATCGCATCCCCAAACTTTTAGAAACGACAACTTAGGTTTCTTCCCAAACCATAATTCATACGGTGTCGTCTCAACGGATTTCGACGGAGCCCTATTTAAAGTGAATGCGGCAGTCTCTAAAGCATAGCCCCAAAATGAGAGCGGTAGATCGGTAAGAGACATCATAGATCGCACCGTATCCAATAGAGTGCGATTACGACGTTCGGACACACCATTTCGCAGAGGTGTTCCAGGCGGCGTGAGTTGTGAAACTATTCCAAATTTCCTTAAGTGTGTGCCAAATTCGTGACTCAAATATTCCCCTCCACGATCTGATCGTAAGAACTTTATTTTCCTGTCACGTTGATTCTCAACCTCACTCTGAAATTCCTTGAACTTTTCAAAGGTCTCAGACTTGTGTTTCATTAGGTAGACATACCCATATCTACTCAAGTCATCAGTGAGAGTGAGAACATAACGATAGCCACCGCGAGCCTCAACACTCATTGGACCGCACACATCAGTATGTATGATTTCCAATAAGTTGGTTGCTCGCTCCATTGTTCCGGAGAACGGAGTCTTGGTCATCTTACCCATGAGGCATGGTTCGCACGTGTCAAATGATTCGTACTCAAGAGACTCCAAAAGTCCATCTGCATGGAGCTTCTTCATGCGTTTGACACCAATGTGACCAAGACGGCAGTGCCACAAGTATGTGGGACTATCATTATCAACCTTACTTCTTTTGGTATTCACACTATGAATATGTGTAACACTACATTCGAGATTCATTAAGAATAAACCATTAACCAGCGGGGCATGACCATAAAACATATCTCTCATATAAATAGAACAACCATTATTCTCGGATTTAAATGAGTAGCCATCTCGAATTAAACGAGATCCTGATACAATGTTCATGCTCAAAGCTGGCACTAAATAACAATTATTGAGGTTTAAAACTAATCCCGTTGGTAAATGTAGAGGTAGCGTGCCGACGGCAATCACATCGACCTTGGAACCATTCCCGACGCGCATCGTCACCTCGTCCTTTGCCAGTCTCCGTTTATTCCGCAGCTCCTATTTTGAGTTACAAATATGAGCAACCGCGCCGGTATCAAATACCCAGGAGCTACTACGAGTACTGGTAAGGTACACATCAATTACATGTATATCACATATACCTTTGGTGTTGCCGGCCTTCTTGTCCGCTAAGTATTTGGGGCTGTTCCGCTTCCAGTGACCACTTTCCTTGCAATAAAAGCACTCAGTCTCAGGCTTGGGTCCATTCTTTGGCTTCTTCCCGGAAACTGGCTTACCGGGCGCGGCAACTCCCTTGCCGTCCTTCTTGAAGTTCTTCTTACCCTTGCCTTTCTTGAACTTAGTGGTTTTATTCACCATCAACACTTGATGTTCCTTTTTGATCTCCATCTCTGCTGATTTCAGCATTGAATATACCTCAGGAATGGTCTTTTCCATCCCCTGCATATTGAAGTTCATCACAAAGCTCTTGTAGCTCGGTGGAAGCGACTGAAGGATTCTGTCAATGACCGCGTCATCTGGGAGATTAACTCCCAGCTGAGTCAAGCGGTTGTGTAACCCAGACATTTTGAGTATGTGCTCACTGACAGAACTATTTTCCTCCATCTTACAACTGAAGCACTTGTCGGAGACTTCATATCTCTCGACTCGGGCATGAGCTTGGAAAACCATTTTCAGCTCTTCAAACATCTCACATGCTCCGTGTTGCTCAAAACGCTTTTGGAGCCCCGGTTCTAAGCTGTAAAACATGCCGCACTGAACGAGGGAGTAATCATCAGCACGCTGCTGCCAAGCGTTCATAACGTCTTGGTTCTCTGGGATGGGTGCGTCACCTAGCGGTGCTTCTAGGACATAATCTTTCTTGGCAGCTATGAGGATGATCCTCAGGTTCCGGACCCAGTCCGTATAGTTGCTGCCATCATCTTTCAGCTTGGTTTTCTCTAGGAACGCGTTGAAGTCGAGGGCAACATTAGCGTGGGCCATTTGATCTACAAGACATATTGTAAAGATTTTAGACTAAGTTCATGATAATTAAGTTCATCTAATCAAATTATTCAATGAGCTCCCACTCAGATAGACATCCCTCTAGTCATCTAAGTGAAACATGATCCGAGTCAACTAGGCCGTGTCCGATCATCACGTGAGACGGACTAGTCAACATCGGTGAACATCTTCATGTTGATCGTATCTTCTATACGACTCATGCTCGACCTTTCGGTCTTCCGTGTTTCGAGGCCATGTCTGTACATGCTAGGCTCGTCAAGTCAACCTAAGTGTTTTGCATGTGTAAATATGTCTTACACCCGTTGTATGTGAACGTTAGAATCTATCACACCCGATCATCACGTGGTGCTTCGAAACAACGAACTTTCGCAACGGCGCACAGTTAGGGGGAACACTTTCTTGAAATTATTATAAGGGATCATCTTACTTACTACCGTCGTACTAAGAAAATAAGAAGCAAAACATGATAAACATCACATGCAATCAAATAGTGACATGATATGGCCAGTATCATATTGCTCCTTTGATCTCCATCTTCGGGGCGCCATGATCATCTTCGTCACCGGCATGACACCATGATCTCCATCATCGTGTCTTCATGAAGTTGTCACGCCAACGATTACTTCTACTTCTATGGCTAACGTGTTTAGCAATAAAGTAAAGTAATTTACATGGCATTATTCAATGACACGCAGGTCATACAAAAAATAAAGACAACTCCTATGGCTCCTGCCGGTTGTCATACTCATCGACATGCAAGTCGTGATTCCTATTACAAGAACATGATCAATCTCATACATCACATATATTTCATTCATCACATCCTTTTGGCCATATCACATCACAAGGCATATGCTGCAAGAACAAGTTAGACGTCCTCTAATTGTTGTTGCATGTTTTTACGTGGCTTCTATAGGTTTCTAGCAAGAACGTTTCTTACCTACGTAAAACCACAACGTGATATGCCAATTTCTATTTACCCTTCATAAGGACCCTTTTCATCGAATCCGATCCGACTAAAGTGGGAGAGACAGACACACGCTAGCCACCTTATGCAACTAGTGCATGTCAGTCGGTGGAACCTGTCTCACGTAAGCGTACGTGTAAGGTCGGTCCGGGCCGCTTCATCCCACGATGCCGACGAAACAAGATAGGACTAGTAGTGGCAAGAAAATTGACAACATCTACGCCCACAACAAGTTTGTGTTCTACTCGTGCATAGAAACTACGCATAGACCTAGCTCATGATGCCACTGTTGGGGATCGTAGCAGAAATTAAAAAATTTCTACGCATCACCAAGATCAATCTATGGAGTCATCTAGCAACAAGAGAGAGGAGTGCATCTACATACCCTTGTAGATCGCGAGCGGAAGCATTCAAGTGAACGGGGTTGATGGAGTCGTACTCGTCGTGATCCAAATCACCGATGACCGAGCGCCGAACGGACGGCACCTCCGCGTTCAACACACGTACGGTTGGGAAGACGTCTCCTCCTTCTTGATCCAGCAAGGGGAAGGGAGAGGTTGATGGAGATCCAGCAGCACGACGGCGTGGTGGTGGAAGTAGCGGTGATCTCAGCAGGACTTCGCCAACCTCAGCGAGAGGAAGAGGTGTTGCGAGGGGAAAGGGAGGCGCCAGGGACTCGTGTGTGCAGTCCTCCCTCCCCCCTCTTTATATAGGGGCCCTAGGGGGCGCAGGCCCCTAGAGATCCCATCTCAAGGGGGGGCGGCGGCCAAGGGGGGGACTTGCCCCCCAAGTCAAGTGGGGTGCCCCCCACCCCTAGGGTTTCCAACTCTAGGCGCAGGGGAGGCCCAAGGGGGGTGCACCGGCCCACCAGGGGCTGGTTCCCTTCCCCACTTCAGCCCATGGGGCCCTCCGGGATAGGTGGCCCCACCCGGTGGACCCCCGGGACCCTTCCGGTGGTCCCGGTACAATACCGGTGACCCCCGAAACTTTCCCGGTGGCCGAAACTGGACTTCCTATATATAATTCTTCACCTCCGGACCATTCCGGAACTCCTCGTGACGTCCGGGATCCCATCCAGGACTCCGAAAAACTTTCGGGTTACCGCATACTAGTATCTCTACAACCCTAGCGTCACCGAACCTTAAGTGTGTAGACCCTACGGGTTCGGGAGTCATGCAGACATGACCGAGACGACTCTCCGGTCAATAACCAACAGCGGGATCTGGATACCCATGTTGGCTCCCACATGTTCCACGATGATCTCATCGGATGAACCATGATGTCGAGGATTCAATCAATCCCGTATACAATTCCCTTGGTCAATCGGTACGTTACTTGCCCGAGATTCGATCGTCGGTATCCCAATACCTTGTTCAATCTCGTTACCGGCAAGTCACTTTACTCTTACCGTAATGCATGATCCCGTGACCAAACACTTGGTCACATTGAGCTCATTATGATGATGCATTACCGAGTGGGCCCAGAGATACCTCTCCGTCATACGGAGTGACAAATCCCAGTCTCGATTCGTGCCAACCTAACAGACACTTTCGGAGATACCCGTAGTGCACCTTTATAGCCACCCAGTTACGTTGTGACGTTTGGCACACCCAAAGCACTCCTATGGTATCCGGGAGTTGCACAATCTCATGGTCTAAGGAAATGATACTTGACATTTGGAAAAGCTCTAGCAAACGAACTACACGATCTTGTGCTATGCTTAGGATTGGGTATTGTCCATCACATCATTCTCCTAATGATGTGATCCCGTTATCAATGACATCCAATGTCCATAGTCAGGAAACCATGACTATCTGTTGATCAACGAGCTAGTCAACTAGAGGCTCACTAGGGACATGTTGTGGTCTATGTATTCACACATGTATTACGATTTCCGGATAACACAATTATAGCATGAACAATAGACAATTATCATGAACAAGGGAATATAATAATAACCATTTTATTATTGCCTCTAGGGCATATTTCCAACAATATGTGCCATATGCTACCAACGGGAGGCGTGGCCTCGAAGCCGTTCTCTACGGCTATGATGCCCGTCTGCTGTCGTTATAATCAATGCAAATTCGTGAGGGGCTACCTGGTGTGGTGTCATCGTACAACCCCTAGAGGGTGTGGTAAAACATCGAGAGCAGCATGCATTGGCCCTCACATAGGCTGTGTGCAAATGGGACCATATCGCATGTCGGATCAAGCCATCGAGAGAGAATGCGTCCGGCCTATGAAAGGAGTGCGGGGCCCGTTCCTTCATTTGCCTCAAATCTCGATGCCACATGATGTTAGACCTAGTAACCAAGGCATGTCTCGTGCATCGCACTCAACTGGACCCACAACATGCATGCACACATGTCCACGTATGAGTCTAAACGGCGGGGATGCATGGTTCGGGGACTGGCGTAAGTGGTGTGAGTCCAGTTTGGATCTAGCTACCAAGAGGTAACGCATGAGTCTAAACGTCTACCAAGAGGATGCATGTCCACGTATGAGTCTAAACGTCTACGTGATGCTCCACACGTGGGTCTAGACGGCGGGTCTGCATGTGCTTTGGATATAGCTACCAAGAGGTAACGCGTCCGGTTTGTGTCTAGGTGGTCTCGTCGTATGACCCATGAAGGGTGTGGTCAAACACCTAGAGCAGCACGCATAAGCCCTAACGCGGGCTATGTGGAAGGCATGCCATATCGCATGCTGGATCTAGCCAATGGAGGGAACGAGTTCGGCATACAGACGGAGTACGGGGCCCGTTCCTTCATTTTCCTCAAAATTCGTTGCCGCTTCATGTGGGTCCTATCCAAAAAGGCCCGTCCAGTGCATCACACACAGCTGGATTCACACCATGCATGCACACTTGGCCACGTAGACACCCACCTTAAACCTTTAGCCAAGTTGACCCACACCATCCATCCACCCTTGACCCCACCTCGGTTCGTTGGATCTCCGACGAGTCCCTTCCCTCGGTATGCCAAGCACTGTTCAAGAAATCTTCCGATTCACCAATTAATCTTACGATTTATCGCTAATCGGGGGGTGACCGATAAGATTATGCCTTATCTTTGCCATTTATCTTTTGAACCAATTTATCGTTCTGACAAGCGATTTATCGGGAATCTACCGATAAATCAGACCTATTCATAGCACGATGTTTGCAAAAACTATGTTTATTTATGTTTTGTGGACCTTGTTACTTAATGTGTACTATTGTCCTATTTTGTTTGCCATTATACGAGGATTCAAAGGCTAGAAATCAAGGAAACACTTATATCAAATATTGTTTTGCTGTTGCATATATCGTATTTTAGTGTTGGGTACCTAATATTTGCAAAAAATATCCGATTAATAGTCGACCGATAAAATCGATTAATTAGCCGATTTCCGATTAATCTCTAATCCCTAGCTGACCGAGACGATAATGATAAGCGATATCCACAACATTGATGCCAAGCATGTTAAAACGACACACGGCTACACGTCTTGCACACCAAGATTGGCGCATCATGCACTAGTGCCAACAAACATGTCCAGTTGAGCATCTTTGCCCATTATCTGGATCGAGGCGGCTAGCGGTACATGTTGTCGGCCCGGTTGCCTAGCGGTGCATGCTATGGGTAGACATGAATCGCATCACATCGGATCAAGATTCCCCTCTCTTGTACCAGATGCCGGAGCAGCACACATGCATGGTAGAAGAATCTGCGTGGTTGATGTGGGAGCTTAGATGAGACGCCATGGGATAGGTGCATGCTGAAATTCAAGATTTAGGAATTGATAACAAAATGAAAACGACAATTCAATTGTTTGTGCAGGTATACAACATGTTTTAAGGAAAATGTGGAATATGACACGTTCACATGCATTTTGGCAACAAGTGCACTTTTGGAGGGGAAAAAATGGGTAGCCCCCGTGCCTCCCACGATTTTTGTTCCATGTATTTCGCCACAAATATTGGAGGAAAAAAGAAAAATGTATTTTTTCCCTCAAAAAACGACTTGGGAAGAAAATCTGAAGTAACCATATTTAGCTACTCCGTGGAGGTTGTCCCCCATGGGGAGATTCGATCTACCTCTCCTTGATTTTAGGGTGAGTTCAACATGAACGTGATAGTGAGAGGCTGAAGAAGGAGTTTTGTGCGTTTACAACAACCTTTGTTTTAGAACTGTATAATAATAAATGAAAGAGAATATGTGAAAAACAAAAAAGAAAAAGGATATGCATACATGATGGGCCAGCCCAACCATCTACAGGGACGCGTGGTCCAGCACGCGGGTGAGGTTCGCCCGGGACAGCCCAACAAAATTTGGCCCAACGCTGAGTGATACGTCCATTTTGCATCATGCTTTTATATCGATATTTATTGCATTATGGGTTGTTATTACACATTATGTCATAATACTTATGCCTATTCTCTCTGATTTTACAAGGTTTACATAAGGAGGGAGAATGCCGGCAGCTGGAATTCTAGGCTGGAAAAGGAGCAAATATTAGAGACCTATTCTGCAGAACTCCAAAAGTCCTGAAACTCCACGAAAGTTATTTTTGGAAATAATAAAAAATACTGAGCGGAAGAAATACCAGAGGGGGCCCACACCCTGGCCACGATGGTGGGGGCGCGCCCTACCCCCTGGGCGCGTCCCCTGCCTTGTGGGCCCCCTGTTGGCCCTCCGGTGGCCATCTTCTGCTATATGAAGTCTTTCGTCCGAAGAAAAATCATAAGCAAGCTTTCGGGACGAGACTCCGCCACCACGAGGCGGAACCTTGGCGGAACCAATCTAGGGCTCCGGCAGAGCTGTTCTGCCGGGGACACTTCCCTCTGGGAGGGGGAAATCATCGCCATCGTCATCACCAACGCTCCTCTCATCGGGAGAGGGCAATCTCCGTCAACATCTTCACCAGCACCATCTCCTCTCAAACCCTAGTTCATCTCTTGTATCCGATTCTTGTCTCTAAGTCTGGGGTTGGTACCTGTAGGTTGCTAGTAGTGTTGATTACTCCTTGTAGTTGATGCTAGTTGGTTTATTTGGTGGAAGATCATATGTTCAGATCCTTTATGCATATTAATACTCCTCTGATTATGAACATGAATATGCTTTGTGAGTAGTTACGTTTGTTCCTGAGGACATGGGAGAAGTCTTGCTATTAGTAGTCATGTGAATTTGGTATTCATTCGATATTTTGATGAGATGTATGTTGTCTCTCCTCTAGTGGTGTTATGTGAACGTCGACTACATGACACTTCACCATTATTTGGGCCTAGAGGAAGGCATTGGGAAGTAATAAGTAGATGATGGGTTGCTAGAGTGACAGAAGCTTAAACCCTAGTTTATGCGTTGCTTCGTAAGGGGCTGATTTGGATCCATATGTTTCATGCTATGGTTAGGTTTACCTTAATACTTCTTTTGTAGTTGCGGATGCTTGCAATAGGGGTTAATCATAAGTGGGATACTTGTCCAAGTAAGGACAGCAACCAAGCATGGTCCACCCACATATCAAATTATCAAAGTACCAAACGCGAATCATATGAACGTGATGAAAACTAGCTTGATGATAATTCCCATGTGTCCTCGGGAGTGCTTTTATCTATATAAGAGTTTATCCAGGCTTGTCCTTTGCTACAAAAAGGATTGGGCCACCTTGCTGCACTTTATTTACTTTTGTTACTTGTTGCTCGTTACCAATTATCTTATCACAAAACTATCTGTTACCTATAATTTCAGTGCTTGCAGAGAATACCTTGCTGAAAACCGCTTATCATTTCCTTCTGCTCCTCGTTGGGTTCGACACTCTTACTTATCGGAAGGACTACGATAGATCCCCTATACTTGTGGGTCATCAAGACTCTTTTCTGGCGCCGTTGCCGGGGAGTGAAGCGCCTTTGGTAGGTGGAATTTGGTAAGGAAAAATTTGTATAGTGTGCTGAAATTTACTGTCACTTGTTACTATGGAAAGTAATCCTCTGAGGGGTTGTTCGGGGTATCTTCACCCCGACCAGTAGAGCAAAGAGTTTCTCCTCAACCTACTGAACCTACTGAAAATGAAAATGTCTACTTTGAGATTCCTTCTGGTATGATAGAAAAACTGATAGCTAATCCTTTTGCAGGAGACGGAACAATGCATCCTGATGTGCACCTAATATATGTGGATGAAGTTTGTGGATTATTTAAGCTTGCAGGTGTGCCCGATGATGTTATTAAGAAGAAGGTCTTTCCTTTATCTTTGAAGGGAGATGCATTGACATGGTATAGGCTATGTGATGATATGGGATCATGGAACTACAAACGATTAAAATTGGAATTTCATCGGAAGTTTTATCCTATGCATCTTGTTCATCGTGATCGCAATTATATATATAATTTTTGGCCTCGCGAAGGAGAAAGCATCGCTCAAGCTTGGGGGAGGCTTAAATCAATGTTATATTCATGCCCCAATCATGATCTCCCAAGAGAAATAATTATTCAAAAAATTTATGCTTGGCTTTCTGATAACAATCGCACCATGCTCGATACTTCTTGTGCCGGCTCTTTTATGATGAAGACTATTGAATTCAAATGGGATTTATTGGAAAGAATTAAACGCAAATCTGAAGAATGGGATCTCGACGAAGGTAAGGAGTCAGGTATGACACCTAAGTTTGATTGTGTTAGATATTTTATGAATACCGATGTTTTCCATAAATTTAGCACTAAATATGGACTTGACTCTGAGATAGTAGCTTCTTTCTGTGAATCTTTTGCTGCTCACGTTGATCTCCCTAAGGAGAAGTGGTTTAAATATCATCCTCCCATAGAAGTAAAAGTAGCTGCACCTATTAAAGTTGAAGAAAATACTATCACTTATAATGATCCTATTGTTCCTACTGCTTATGTTGAGAGACCACCTTTTCCTGTTAGGATAAAAGATCATGCTAAAGCTTCAACTGTGGTTCGTAAAAGCAATATTAGAACTTATACACCTCCTGAGCAGGTTAAAGTTGAACCTAATATCGCTATTGTTAAAGATCTCTTGGCTGATAATATTGATGGGCATGTTATTTATTTCTGTGATGAAGCTGCTAGAATTGCCAAACCTTGTGCTAAAGATAAACATAGATCTGTGGTAGGCATGCCTGTTATTTCTGCTAAAATAGGAGATCATTGTTATCATGGCTTGTGTGATATGGGTGCTAGTGCTAGTGCAATACCTATTGACTTATACAAAGAAATTATAAATGATATTGCACCGGCCGAGTTAGAAGATATTGATGTCACGATTAAACTTGCCAATAGAGATACTATTTCACCAATGGGAATTGTTAGAGACGTTGAAGTCTTGTGTGGGAAAACTAAATATCCTGCTGATTTTCTTGTTCTTGGTTCCCCACAAGATAGCTTTTGCCCCATTATATTTGATAGACCCTTCTTTTACACTGTTAATGCTAAGATAGACTGCAAAAAGGATGTCGTTACTATTGGTTTGGGTGATATGTCTCATGAGTTTAATTTCTCTAAATTTCGTAGACAACACCGTGAAGAGGAATTGCCTAGTAAAGATGAAAGTATTGGTCTTGCTTCTATTTCCGTACCTCCTAGTGATCCTTTAGAACAATATTTGCTAGACCATGAAAATGATATGTTTATGAATGAAAGAAGGGAAATAGATGAAGTATTCTTTAAACAGGAACCCATCCTGAAACACAATTTGCCTGTTGAAATCCTAGGGGATCCTCCTCCACCCAAGGGTGGTCCCGTGTTTGAGCTTAAACCATTGCCTGGTACTCTTAAATATGCTTATCTTGATGGTAAAAAGATATATCCTGTTATTATTAGTGCTAACCTTTCAGAGCATGAAGAAGAGAGGTTATTGAAAACTCTGAAGAAGCACCGCGCTGCTATCGGATATACTCTTGATGATCTTAAGGTTATTAGTCCCACTCTATGTCAACACAAAATAAATTTGGAGAAAGATGCCAAACCAGTTCGTGATCACCAACGACGGCTGAATCCTAAGATGAAGAAGTGGTAAGAAAGGAAATACTAAAGCTCCTTGAGGCAGGTATAATTTATCCCGTTGCTGATAGTTAGTGGGTAAGTCCTGTCCATTGTGTCCCTAAGAAGGGAGGTATTACTGTCGTTCCTAATGATAAAGATGAATTGATTCCACAAAGAATTATTACAGGTTATAGGATGGTAATTGATTTCCGCAAACTAAATAAAGCTACTAAAAAGGATCATTACCCCTTACCTTTTATCGATCAAATGCTATATAGATTATCCAAACATACACTTTTTTGCTTTCTAGATGGTTATTCTGGTTTCTCTCAAATACCTGTGTAAGTCGATGATCAATCAAAGACCACTTTTACTTGCCCTTTCGGTACTTTTGCTTATAGACTTATGCCTTTTGGTTTATGTAATGCACCTGCTACCTTTCAAAGATGCATGATGGCTATATTCTCTGATTTTTGCGAAACGATTTGTGAGGTTTTCATGGACGATTTCTCCGTCTATGGATCCTCTTTTGATGATGTCTTAAGCAACCTTGATCGAGTTTTGCAGAGATGTGAAGAAACTAACCTTGTCTTGAATTGGGAGAAGTGCCACTTTATGGTTAATGAAGGTATTGTCTTGGGGCATAAAATTTCTGAAAGAGGTATTGAAGTTGATAAAGCCAAGGTTGATGCTATTGAAAAGATGTCATGTCCCAAGGACATCAAAGGTATAAGAAGTTTCCTTGGTCATGCCGGTTTTTATAGGAGGTTCATTAAGGACTTCTCAAAAATTTCTCGGCCTCTGACTAATTTATTACAAAAAGATATACCATTTGTCTTCGATGATGATTGTGTAGAAGCATTTGAAATACTTAAGAAAGCATTGATCTCTGCACCTATTGTTCAGCCACCTGATTGGAATTTACCCTTTGAAATTATGTGTGATGCTAGTGATTATGCTGTAGGTGTTGTTCTAGGGCAAAGAGTTGATAAGAAATTAAATGTTATTCAATATGCTAGTAAAACTCTAGGCAATGCCCAAAGAAATTATGCTACTACTGAAAAAGAATTCTTAGCAGTTGTATTCGCTTGTGATAAGTTCAGACCTTATATTGTTGATTCTAGAGTAACTATTCACACTGATCATGCTGCTATTAAATATCTTATGGAGAAGAAAGATGCTAAACCTAGACTTATTAGATGGGTTCTCCTGCTACAAGAATTTGATTTACATATTTGATAGAAAGGGAGCTGAGAACCCCGTTGCAGACAACTTGTCTAGATTAGAGAACGTTCTTGATGACCCACTACCTATTGATGATAGCTTTCTGGATGAACAATTAAATGTCATAAATGCTGCTCATACTGCTCCATGGTATGCTGATTACGCTAATTACGTTGTTGCTAAATTTATACCACCCAGTTTCACATACCAGCAAAAGAAAAAGTTTTTCTATGATTTGAGACATTACTTTTGGGATGACCCACATCTTTATAAAGAAGGAGTAGATGGTGTTATTAGACCTTGTGTAACTGAGCATGAACAGGAACAGATCCTACGCAAATGTCACTCCGAAGCTTATGGAGGACACCACGCTGGAGATAGAACTGCACATAAGGTATTGCAATCCGGTTTTTATTGGCCTACTCTCTTCAAGGATGCCCGTAAGTTTGTCTTATCTTGTGATGAATGTCAAAGAATTGGTAATATTAGTAGACGTCAAGAAATGCCTATGAATTATTCACTTGTTATTGAACCATTTGATGTTTGGGGCTTTGATTATATGGGACCGTTTCCTGCCTCTAATGGATACACACATATTTTAGTTGTTGTTGATTACGTTACTAAGTAGGTAGAAGCTATTCCAACTAGTAGTGCTGATCATGACACCTCTATTAAGATGCTTAAGGAAGTTATTTTTCCGAGGTTTGGAGTCCCTAGATATTTAATGACTGATGGTGGCTCACATTTTATTCATGGTGCCTTTTGTAAAATGCTTGCTAAGTATGATGTTAATCATAGAATTGCATCCCCTTACCACCCACAGTCTAGTGGTCAAGTATAATTGAGTAATAGAGAACTCAAATTAATTTTGCAAAAGACTGTTAATAGATCCAGGAAGAATTGTTCGAAGAAACTTGATGACGCATTATGGGCATATAGAACTGCATGCAAAAATCCTATGGGTATGTCTTCGTATAAAATGGTTTATGGAAAAGCATGTCACTTACCTCTCGAACTAGAACATAAGGCATATTGGGCCATTAAAGAGCTCAACTATGATTTCAAACTTGCCGGTGAGAAGAGGTTATTTGACATTAGCTCACTTGATGAATGGAGAACCCAGGCCTATGAGAATGCCAAGTTGTTTAAAGAAAAAGTTAAAAGATGGCATGACAAAAGGATACAAAAGCGTGAGTTTAATGTAGCTGATTATGTATTGCTATACAACTCTCGTTTGAGATTTTTTGCAGGAAAACTTCTCTCTAAATGGGAAGGTCCATACGTTATCGAGGAGGTCTATCGTTCCGGTGCCATAGAAATCAACAACTTCGAAGGCACAAATCCGAAGGTGGTGAACGGTCAAACAATCAAACATTATATCTCAGGTAATCCTATAAATGTTGAAACTAATGTTATTGAAACCGTAACCCTGGAGGAATACATAAGGGACACTTTCCGGAACGTTTCAGACTCCGAAAAGGAATAGGTATGTGGTACGGTAAGTAAACCGACTCCAAAACAGTTCTAATGGCAATTTTTCTCCGTTTCGGAATATTTAGGAAAATAGAAAAATAAGAACCAGTCCGGGAAGGACACGAGGGTGGAGGACGCGCCCTACCCCCTGGGCGCGCCCCCTGCCTCGTGGGCACCTCGTGCGCTCTCCGGACTCCGTTTTCTTGCACGATACGTATTTTGGTTGGTAAAAAATCATTATATAATCTCCCGAAGTTTTTGACTCCTGTATCGCGCAAATATCCTTTATTTTCGTTTCGAGCTATCCTGCTGCAGATTAGAGCAACATGTCGTCCCAGGATTCGGAAGGAGAAAGCTATGTGGCTGATTACCTTGCAGATCCTAAGGGCTATGGGATGTGGAGCATTGTGGTTGGACTACAGAAGAAGAAGAGGACTATGAACCCAAGAGAAAGGAGGAGACGAGCTCAGATGAAGATGAAGTCCCATTACCTCAACCTGGGGACATGCATGTGGAGTTCAAAAAGTCAAGCCTCCCTAATAGAGCAAAGAAACTTAAGATCGAGTTGATCCCTTTTTGCCTCTTACCGGAAAACTAGCAAGAACAATGCAAAAATATATTAAGCCTGGAGCAGGAGATTGATGACCTGAGGGATCAAAATTATGTCCTCAAGCGCAAATTAAGGAACAAGCCTACGCCATCAACTAAACCATCATCTTCTTCACTAACACCTCCGAAGAAGGAAACATAATCACATGGGTATGGGCACTCCCCTTGGCAACTGCCAAGCTTGGGGGAGGTGCCCCGGTATCGTAATACCACCACACTCCTATCTTTACCGTTTTTCTTAGTTCGATCCTTTTTAGTATTATCTTGATCTAGTAGAATAAAGTTTTGGTATGATCTAGTTTTGAGTTTTGCTTTATGATCCCTCTTTGTAATCGAGTCCGTGAGCTATATAATAAATATTAGTGTTGAGTCAATGGCTTGATTATCTTGCCATGATCTTGAGGGAATAAAAGAAAAGAAAAAGAATAAAAAGAAACAAAGAGATCATATTGATCTTATGGAGAGTAATGACTTCACATAGAAAGAGTATGATGATTAAAAGTTGTTGAGAGTTGACAGACATAGCTTTGGTCATCGTTGCAATTAATAGGAAGTAATAAAGAAAGAGAGGTTTCACATATAAATATACTATCTTGGACATCTTTTATGATTGGGAGCACTCATTAAAATATGACATGCTAAAGAGTTGATGTTGGACAAGGAAGACAACGTAATGGGTTATGTTTTCTTATATCTGAGATAAAGTATATTATCATGGATCATCCAACATGTTGAGCTTGCCTTTCCCCCTCATGCTAGCCAAATTCTTTGCACCAAGTAGAGATACTACTTGTGCTTCCCAATACCCTTAAACCAGTTTTGCCATGAGAGTCCACCATATCTACCTATTGATTGAGTAAGACCCTTCAAGTAAGTTGTCATTGGTGCAAGCAATAAAAATTGCTCTCTAAATATGTATGATTGATTGGTGTGGAGGAAATAAGCTTTATACGATCTTGTGATGTGGAAGAAATAAAAGCGACGGACTGCATAATAAAGGTCTATATCACAAGTGGCAATATAAAGTGATGTTCTTTAGCATTAAGATTTTGTGCATCCAACCCTAAAAGTGCATGGCAACCTCTGCTTCCCTCCGCGAAGGGCCTATCTTTTATTATTATCTTCTACCTTATGCAAGAGTCATGGTGATCTTCACCTTTCCTTTTTACATTTTATCCTTTGGCAAGCACAGTGTGTTGGAAAGATCCTGATACATATATCTAATAGGATGTAAGTTAGTATGAACTATTATTGTTGACATTACCCTTGAGGTAAGAGGTTGGGAGGCGAAACTATAAGCCCCTATCTTTCTCTGTGTCCGGTTAAAACTCCGTAACCACAAGTATTGCATGAGTGTTAGCAATTGTGAAAGACTAAATGATAGTTGAGTATGTGGACTTGCTAAAAAAAGCTCTGACATAGACTCTTTCTGATGTTATGATAAATTGCAAATAGTTTGTTGGTTCTCAATAATGTTTCTGATTCATACATTGCATTGTGAATAGATTATTACTTAAGCATAAGAAATCATATGACATTATCCATATATGTTGCTGTTATGAGAATAATCATGATGCCCTCATGTCTGTATTTTATTTTATCGACACCTCTACCTCTAAACATGTGGACATATTTATCGTTATCGGCTTCCGCTTGAGGACAAGCGAGGTCTAAGCTTGGGGGAGTTGATACGTCCATTTTGCATCATGCTTTTATATCGATATTTATTGCATTATGGGCTGTTATTACACATTATGTCACAATACTTATGCCTATTCTCTCTTATTTTACAAGGTTTACATAAGGAGGGAGAATGCCGGCAGCTGGAATTCTGGGCTGGAAAAGGAGCAAATATTAGAGACCTATTCTGCACAACTCCAAAAGTCCTGAAACTCCACAAAAGTTATTTTTGGAAATAATAAAAAATACTGAGCGGAAGAAATACCAGAGGGGGCCCACACCCTGGCCACGATGGTGGGGGCGCGCCCTACCCCCCTGGGCGCGCCCCCTGCCTCGTGGGCCCCCTGTTGGCCCTCCGGTGGCCATCTTCTGCTATAAGAAGTCTTTCGTCCGAAGAAAAATCATAATCAAGCTTTCGGGACGAGACTCCGCCGCCACGAGGCGGAACCTTGGCGGAACCAATCTAGGGCTCCGGCGGAGCTGTTCTGCCGGGGACACTTCCCTCTGGGAGGGGGAAATCATCACCACCGTCATCACCAACGCTCCTCTCATCGGGAGAGGGCAATCTCCTTCAACATCTTCACCAGCACCATCTCCTCTCAAACCCTAGTTCATCTCTTGTATCCAATTCTTGTCTCTAAGTCTGGGATTGGTACATGTAGGTTGCTAGTAGTGTTGATTACTCCTTGTAGTTGATGCTAGTTGGTTTATTTGGTGGAAGATCATATGCTCAGATCCTTTATGCATATTAATACTCCTCTGATTATGAACATGAATATGCTTTGTGAGTAGTTACGTTTGTTCCTGAGGACATGGGAGAAGTCTTGCTATTAGTAGTCATGTCAATTTGGTATTCGTTCGATATTTTGATGAGATGTATGTTGTCTCTCCTCTAGTGGTGTTATGTGAACGTCGACTACATGACACTTCACCATTAGTTGGGCCTAGAGGAAGGCATTGGGAAGTAATAAGTAGATGATGGGTTGCTAGAGTGACAGAAGCTTAAACCCTAGTTTATGCGTTGCTTCGTAAGGGGCTGATTTGGATCCATATGTTTCATGCTATGGTTAGGTTTACCTTAATGCTTCTTTTGTAGTTGCGGATGCTTGCAATAGGGGTTAATCATAAGTGGGATGCTTGTCCAAGTAAGGACAGCACCCAAGCATCAGTCAACCCACATATCAAATTATCAAAGTACCGAACGCGAATCATATGAACGTGATGAAAACTAGCTTGACGATAATTCCCATGTGTCCTCGGGAGTGCTTTTCTCTATATAAGAGTTTGTCCAGGCTTGTCCTTTGCTACAAAAAGGATTGGGCCAGCTTGCTGCACTTTATTTACTTTTGTTACTTGTTGCTCGTTACCAATTATCTTATCACAAAACTATCTGTTACCTATAATTTCAGTGCTTGCAGAGAATACCTTGCTGAAAACCGCTTATCATTTCCTTCTCTCCTCGTTGGGTTCGACACTCTTACTTATCGAAAGGACTACGATAGATCCCCTATACTTGTGGGTCATCACTGAGACGCACCGGGCGCAACTGACGGGTGGTGGGAGTTTAGTCCTACCTCACCAAGCGAGACGTGCACGCACCTACTTATATACGCGGCTAAGAGACCAATTGCATGAGCCTCTCTCACTGAAATAGCACGTTCCCTATCCACTTCTGTGTATGCCCTGTGGGGCCTACTAGCAGGAGAAATCAACATCCCACGGGCCTGCATCCTGGCCCATATGGTTGGGTTTCTAGTCGTATGCAGGCCGTGGGGTTTGATATCTCCTGTTAGATGGTGGGCTTTTTCTTTTCCAAATCACCCAAAAAAATTACACAGTCACATCCATGTAATAAACATGATTATTAAAGAAAATTCAGCAATAATGAAGTTTACATTGTCCCCTTAAGGTAAAGTCAGAGGTATGTACCTGAGTTTCACTGAGCCACTATAAATTATATAAAATTCTAAAAAAAATTGGAATACTTTCAAATTATGTCTATGTTTATGAAAAGATCATGTGTACAAAATTTCAGGTGATTTGGATGTGGTCGAAAAAAACCACCTTGTTAGAAAAACTCGCTTTAAGTGAGACCAAACGGTTCGTCTGTAATGAAGTGATTTTTTTGACCATCTCCAAAATAACCCCAAATTTGTTGTACATGGTGCCATAAATGTAACAAACAGGATATCCAAAAATAAAACTCACAATTTTTAGGTTTACACTGTCCCCTTATGAAAAATTTCGTGGTAAGGCAAGTGAGGTAGCTCATGACCATAGCCATGGCATACATTGTTCAAATGGCCTCAAACCGTTCCCCTTTAGCCAAGTTGACCCACACCATCCATCCACCCTTGACCCCACCTCGATTCGTTAGTTCTCCAACGAGTCCCTCCCTCCGTAAGCCAAGCATGTCAAAGCGACACACGGCTACCCGTCTTGCACACCGAGATTGGGCATCATGCACTAGTGCCAGCAAACATGTCCAACTGAGCATCTTTGGCCATCGTGGACACTACCGCATGGTCTAGATCGAGGTGGCTAGCGGTGCATGTTGTCAGCTTGGTTGGCTAAGGGTGCATGATATGGGTCAACATGAATTGTATTGCATCACATCTAGATTCCCCTGTCCGGTACCGAACGCCAGAGGCCCGGAGCAGCACGTGCATGGTACAAGAATCTGCACGGTCACTGGCGGAGCTTGGATAAAACAAATTTGACCTAACTGACATGGGGTAGGTGCATGCTGAAATTCAATATTTAGGAATTGTTAACAAAATAAAAACGACAATTCAATTGTTTGTACAGGTGACACGTTCACATGCAATATGGCAACTAGTGCACTTTTGGAGGGGAAAAACAGGTGCACTCGTTCCAACGTGCCTCCCACGATTTTTCTTCCATGTATTTCGCCACAATATTGGAGGAAAAAAATAATTTGATTTTGCCCCAAAAAATGACTTGGGGAGAAATTCTCAACTAACCATATTTAGCTACTAGGTGGAGGTTGCCCCCCCCCGTGGGGAGATTCGATCTACCTCTCCTTCATTTTAGGGCGAGTTCAACGTGAACGTGATGGTGAGAGGCTCAATGTGGAGCTTTGTGCGTTTACAACACATTTGTTTTAGGAAAAAATAAGCACCTTATAATGTGAAATTATAAAATCCTTATTAAAACATGCTAAAAATCCTTATTTTAAAAAACTTGTTTGTCTTGCCAGATAAAACAAACATAAAATTATGGGGATAGTTTATTGCATGGCCTTTCTCCCCCCCCCCCTCCCTCCCATATTCGGGACATTTACCGCATTTCTAGGGTTGTAACATCGAAAGTTCAAGATCTACGGCGGCCACATGAAATCATAGCAAGGATTGGGATGAAAGCCCCATGTTAAGCTCTTTGGTTCATATATGCACCATATGCTACCAAAGGGAGGGGTGGCCTCGACGCCGTTCTCTAGGCTATGATGCTCATCAGCTGCCGTTATAATCCATGCAAATTATCGAGGGGCCAAAAATTCACGGGACCTAGCGCAATTGTAATCATACGACCCCTAGAGGGTGTGGTAAAACATCGAGAGCGGCATGCGTAGGCCCTCACGTAGGCTGTGGGCAACTAGGGCCATATCCCATGCTGGATCAAGCCACAAAGTGGGAATGCGTCCGTCCTGTGAAGGGAGTGCGGGGCCTGTTCCTTCATTTGCCTCAAATCTCGTTGCCGCGTGATGTTAGACCTAGTAACCAAGGACCGTCCCGTGCATCGCACTCAGCTGGAACCACAACATGCATGTACACATGGCCACATATGAGTCTACACGGCGAGGATACATGGTTCGGGGGCTGGCACAAGTGTCGCGGGTCATGTGTCTAGGTGCTACTCCGCTTGGGTCTAAACAGCAGGGGTGCATGGTTTGGATCTAGCTACCGAGAGGTAACGCGCCCGGTTTGTGCCTAGGTGGTGCATCATGGGGCCTGGCGTGGTCTCATCATATGACCCATGAAGGGTATGGTCAAACACCGAGAGGGGCATGCATAAACCCTCACGCGGGGTAAGTGTAAACGAGGCCATATCGCATGTTGGATCTAGCCAATGGGAGGGAACAAGTCCGGCATGCGGACGGTGTGTGGGGCTCGTTCCTTCACTTTCCTCAAAATTCGGTGCCGCTTCATGTGGGCCCTAACCACAAAGGCCCGTCCCGTGCATCACACTCACCTGGACCCACACCGTGCAAGCACACTTGGCCACGTAGACACACACCGATAAACCTTGACAATAGCTAGGGTTTAATAATTATCCATTCATTTTACCTAATCGGTACAACATAGCTAGCGATGAACAAAAAGGCTAGATGCCATGTGAAATTAAATGTGCCAACTGTCCCTTCTAGTATTTTTTTTCAGTACTTCTCCCTTCTAGTATTTAGTAGTACTGCGCAAAACAAAACAAATGTCCCTCCTATTTTGCTGTTTTTTAACACACTATTTTGGTGTTTGGTTTATGTTGCCACGTTTGTGGACCGGCATTGTGCACTTTTTCTTTTGCTTGGTTGGTTGATTGGTTGGTTCGGGCAAATCTCTGGGTGTGCACGATGCCGTATACGTGCATGTTTCTACCTAAATTTTAAAAGTGACGAATTGTGTGCGGCCTTGACCTCTCTCTCCCAAACAAATTGAATTTTCACTCCCCAAATCTCGCTCCCGCCTCCAGCGTTCGATCGCATCTGCCTATCCACCCACGTCTTCGTCGCCGCCCACAACTCACCGCCGCCAAAAAGCCCACACTCTTGCCGGCGAGGATGATCCTACCTGCCGGGGGAGGGTGCGTGGCTGGTGCGCTCCGTGCGGCGGATGTGGACCCCATGAAGGAACTGTTCGACAAGGACGTCGTCGCCGCTGATTCGCAGCCGCAGCTGGTCCAACACAGCACCAACGACGACGAATCGGTTAGTGTCTGCAGATATTAACCCTAGAATTTGCCTTCTCGAGGTTAACCCTAGAAATTGCTCTCTTGTTATTCCTCGCTATTCGTATAGACAATCGTACTGTTTGCCTTATTTTTTTATTAATCGTACGGTTATCAGTCCTAGGGTTTGCAAATTTAGATGAATGGATCATTTGTATTCCATTTTATGCATGTCTTTCATATAACCAAAGTTTTAGGAAACCAATACAAAGAAAAAACAATCCATTTATGCCTGCCTTTGATATAATGTACAATTCGCTGGCATGAGATTTTTTTCTTCTAATACCAGATTGCAGATTTGGAAGAATGGGAGAACTACCTACAGCTGAGGGAAGCTTTCAGAAAGAAAATCTTCAAGTGGCTCATGGCTGCAAAGATTGTGTACCGGCGTAACGGTCGCTATAAATGCCCGTTCTGCAGGAAAGAGAACCAGCATTCCAAAACCACAGCAATTGTAGCTTACAGAAAGAGGTGGCATCTTAAGGGAAAACCTGCTGAGTTGGCCAACAAATTGGGGAGGGTGAAGACCTAAAAGCATATAGTCATGTTTGTTTTTTGTGTTCTATCGACACCAAATGTAAAAAAATATGGGCCCACATGAACAATTATAAATCTTTATCTCCTTCGACGGTCAGTGCCACATTGGCCAACATGAACAAGTGTTGATCTCATTGGACTTACATCCTGGCAAAATTCGGTGTCATTCTGAACCTGCTTCATGGGAGGCCTGTTTGGACGGGAAGGGTCCGTCTCGAAGCATGTTTTTGTCGACATCCTTGAAGTGGACCAACAACCTTGTACCAACATGACTAGAATCATTGCCAAGTTTCGTAGCTTTTGACGTTGTAAGGATTATCTAGGGCTTTCGCGTCGATAAATCATATAATACTTACGGTTTTTTTCTGTGCCTGTTTTTTTTCTGCGCTCGAGGGTGGGCTGCCATGCATGCGTGTCGTTGGGCTGTGTAAAGAAGCCCACCCGTTGGACCGAGCGATGTCCACCGCCGTTGCATGCGCCCGAGCGAGCCTACGTTGCATGCGGTTGCATGCATGCGTCCGCTTCAGCCTATGTTGCATGCGTGCACATACGCGAAGGAGCACGCGCCGCAAAGCCGTCCCCGGTTGACCCGACCGACGGCACATAGGGCAGCACTTAAACTTCGCATTTTGATTCACACTACAGTTTCCCATGCGTGTACACTCCCGATGCCGCGGTGGGTGGAAAATTTGTTCACATTTGACCCCATTACTGCCACGGTGGCTATTTAAGCCACCTATCATGTTCCTCTTCCTCTCACACCCTTCATCCATCTCCCATACTCTCCCACCTGCATTTTGCGCCTGCCCTTCTTCTTCTTCACCACAAACAGCCCCAAGAACCAGCCCGCCGCAGCCATGCAGTACACCGGGCCAACCTACCGCTTCCCCCCCCACCGTGCGGAGATGCTCTACCCCGCCGGGGTGTACGTCGAGAGCACCCTTCGTGTGTGGGAGATGTCAAGGTGGAGGGGCGCAAGGGGGTTCACCGACTTCTTCCTTGGGGCCGGCTATGGGCACCTCCCTCGAGGATCTCCAAGGATGTACCGAGTCGAGGAGGTCATCCACAACGGGGTTGTGGTTGCTATCCTTGCCCACTTCACCAACCCCTTCGACGCGTTCTACCTCATCGGCCGCATGTTCTAGTGTGGCTGCGAGTTCATAGCTTTCACCACCCATAACATCTTCACGGACTACGACAACGTCTTCCCCACCGACGAGCGCATGCACACTCTGCCGTACCCCATCAACAACACCGCGGAGGAGCAGTGAAGGGCGCCCGGAGGAGGAGCAAGGAGGAGCCTAGTGGAGAAGCACCGACCATCTATCTATCTATCTATATTTTTTAGCTAAAAATCTATCTATCTATATTTGTGTTGGTGTTATTTAAGTTTTAAGCGTACTATTAATTCATGTTGTGGGCTTCGGTTGGCCCGAATTATCTATATTTATTATACAAAGTTTTACAGTGGTTGGGCTTTTTTGGAACCGTTTTAATCTCTGGCATTTTAATCATAGGAAAATATTGTCTCAAAAAAAATTCATAGGAAGAAAACAATCACGCGCCGCCCCTCTCATCCAATGCAGAACCGCCGCCGCCATCGTCCTTCCCCTCACCCATCGCCATTACAACCGTGACATCTCCTCCCTCTCCTTCTCCTCCTTCTCGCGGCCGCAACTTTGCTCATCTCCTCTTCCACATCCCACCCCCTTCTTCCATCCACGCAAGAACCTCGATGGAGGAGCAGATCGTCGGCGGCGAGAACGCCGACTTCGTGGAGATCGCCGGCGGCGACCAGGTCAAGATGGCCAGGTTGATGGAGATCCGTTCTTGGTTTAACAACATAAGGCAGTTGAACTGGACGGCAATGGCCACTTTGAGGGAAATGACATCCAGGGAGAATAAAAAGCTTTTGCCCCCGCCCGCACAACCGAGGCACGACATCGAGATCCTCCTGTGGGCGATGGAGCAGGCCAATTCTCCAGCCCGTGGGACAGGCGCAGGTGGTGGGCATTCAGATCCAGGGTAGAGCATCCACTGGATCAAGAATCCATGGTGCACGAGGTGCCGTTGCAGATTGTGGAGCCTCCAACCAAGTCGGAGATGACTCCAAAGCGCAAGAGGAGGAGGACAGTGGTCACGACATCGCTTCCCCGCCGTTCTGCACGCTTCCCTCGCCGCTCCCCTCGTCTGAACGGCGGCGGTACCGTTGTTTAGAGTAAGCTTCCCCACTCCTAATCTTCCTACTGATCGTGCTTACAGTTGTGGTGGTAGTGATTGAGTACATGCTTTTGGGGGCTGGATTATGATGTATATGAACCCTAGGCTAAATTTTTACTGTTGTAGTGGTAGTATTTGATGTTCACCTGCACTTCTACTCCAAAAATTTTTTATGTGTCTTTCTATTATTAAGTGCTTGATACTATATTTGAACCCTTTTTTGAGTTGTTGATTGCTTTTTGGTAGAGCTACCAGCTCTTATGGAGATGCTCATGTTGTATGTCTTTATCTCCATGATTTGTACTAGCATTCTGTGCAATTAGATGCCATGACAAGCCATGTAGCATATTTATTTATTGCCTCCAACATGCCATCATTTTACTCTGTGCATCTCAGCAAGTATAAATCTGTCAGCTATAAAACTTTGCGAATTTGCTTGATGGTTCCCACTAAACTATAAACCCCCCTTTTGTTTTCCAAGTAAGCCACTGACATCCATGTCCCACGGCAGTCACGCACACACAAATGCTCCCAGTCATGTGGCCCCTGGCCCACTGGTCATCCTCGATGGCTAGCCAACCTCAGTGTGCCTCTACCAATAACAGCAGCCCTTTCTGTTATAAAACTATTCAACTTTGCTTGAAGGTTGCCACTAAAAATATAACTCCTATGGCCATGCTTCCTAAAAATTATTTGCATTATGTTGTCAATACTTTCATGCCATGCCTTTTGTTGCTATGACAACTTTATGTTGCATGGTAAAATCTTGCTCTAAAGTGGCCATGTTAATATAATTGTTTGATGTTAAAAGTAAGTTGCACTTGTGAGCTTGGTTTTGTTTGCTTGTTGTAACCATCATGTCAACATTGTTTGTCATTATAACTGTTTCAGCATAACTGTAATTTTCACTAAGTCCTAACCTGTAACAGAAACTTTGCCATTCGTGTTTTGTAGGAAAAAAATGGAGTTCACAAGGCTGGAGACCTGGAGTTGTGAGGCTAGGAGGCTGATGGCGCTGCTGCTGGCTGATCCTTCATCTTCCAGCTTTTGTTCCTCCTTTTCTCTCTACTCGTTGGATTCCTGGGCTACATCCCTATGTGTTGTTAATGTATTAAGTTGATCCTTTGAATTTATTGTATTAGATTTAATGTGGAAGTACCTTAATCTCTACGAAAGAGATGTTGGTTCTATGACTGATAATTTCTAGGTGCATGCTTAAATTCAATATTTAGGGATTTTTTTTGAATTGTTTGGATTGCTTACCACATGTGTCACGTGGTCAATATTTAGGGATTATTAACATATGAAAACAACAATTCGATCGCCTATGTAAATGTGTACAACATAATTTTCAAGATAAATTGAAACATGACACGTGCACATGCAATTTGCCAACAAGTCCAGTTGTAGTAGAAAAAGACAGCATGTGCACGTATCCAACCGTGCCTCCTACGATTTTGTTCAATGCTTTTGTCGCCACATGTCTTTGGAAGTAAAAAAATATAAGGTGATTTTCTCATAATAACCCGTTTTGGAGAGAAATTTGCAACCAACCAAAAATATCTACTGCATGCAACTTGGCCCCCATGGGGAGATTGGATCGACTCCTAGATTATAGGGTGAGGCATCGTGATCGTGAGAGAAGAATTCTTTTTTTTCGAGGGAAGGTAGGAATTTTGTGTGGTTACAAAATGGACCTTATTGTAATTAAGGAAATTATTATTTAACAGAAACCTTGCTATTTTCAAGCCATTATAAAAATAACTAAATTGTTTTGGCGAAAAAAAGTTGATTATGGGTTAGTTCGTTTTGTGGACACATACGTGTAGTGGTGCATGTTGTGGGCCCAGGCGGCTCTAGGTGCATGCAGTGTATCATGCTGGCTAGGGGTGCACAAGGTAGTAACCTGGTGAATCGGGGTGAAAGTCTTGTGGTAATTCTATTTTGTTTTGTGCGACATATGAGTCTACCCGGGGGGAATGCTTGGCTTGGGGGCCGGTGTAAGTGGTGTGGGTCTACTGCATAAGTGGTGCGCCACATGAGTCTAGACGGCGGGGGTGCATGGTTTGGATCTAGCTACCTTGAGGTAACGCATCCGGTTTGCGCACTGAGTGCGGGCCTGTTCCTCCGTTTTAGTCGGTGCTTTCTCTCGGGTCAACGGAGAACAATCCAAATGCGCATGCTTGGTCCCGGCCTTTCTTGGGTCCCATGTGCCATATTCGGGACAGTTGCCGCATTTCTAGGGTAGTATCACCGGGAATTCACGATCTATACCACGGCCACATGAAATCATAGCAGGGAATGGGGTAACAATCACATGCTAAGCTCTTTGGTCCATATATATGGGCCATGTGCCACCAGAGAGAAGGGCCGCCTCGGAGCCATTGTCCATTGAGAGGAAACGAGTCTGGCCTATGAACGGTGTGTGGGGCCTGCCCCTTCATCTGCTTCAGAACTCCGTGCCGCATGATGTGGACCCTAGCAACCAAGGCTCGTCCCGTGCGCCGCACGCCAACTGGACCCACACCATGCATGCACGTGTGGCCAAGTAGACACTCACCGGTCAACCTTGACAATGTACACAAGACGCATGCACACTCATTAGCCATCTAGCCCCCAGCCATGCACACCTAGCCAGCTTCACTCAAACCGTGCACCGTTTGCCAGGTTCATCCACACCATCCATCCATTATTGACCCCACCTCGGTTCGTTGGACCTCCGACACGAGTCCCTTCCCTCGTCATGCCAGGTATGTCAAAGCAACACGCGACTACACATATTGCACACCGAGATACGACGTCATTCACTAGTGCCAGCAAACCTGTGCACCTGAGCATCTCTACCCATGGTGGACACTAGCGCATGGTTAGGATCGAGAAGCCTAGCGGCACATGATGTCAGCCCGATTGGCTGGGGGTGCATGACATGGGTCCAGATGAAACGCATGGCATCGCATGGATCCACATTCCCCTACCCAATACCAGACAGCGGGCATATACCAAACGAATCCAAGCGGTCGCTGACGAAGCTTGGAAGCCATGTGTTATGTGCATGCTGAATTTCAATATTTAGGAATTATTAACATACGAAAACAATAATTCAAGCGTCTATGTAAAGGTGTACAACATAATTTTCAATAAAAAAAATGAAACATGACACGTGCACATGCAACTTGCCAACAAGTGCACTTGTAGTACAAAAAGACAACATGTGCACGTATCCCACCATGCCTTCTACAATTTTTGTTCCATGTTTTTTCGCCACATATCTTTGGAAGAAAAAACAAAAGAATGTGATTTTCCCATAAAAAACTGTGATGGCGAGATGGTTGCAACCAACCAAGGTAGATAGTGCATGGAAGTTGTCCCCCGTGGGGAGATTGGATCGACCACTCCAGGATTATAGGGCGAGGCCACCGTGAACGTGATCGTGAGAGGGTGAAGAAGGATTCATTTTTTCGAGGGAAAGGAAGTAATTTTGTGGGTTTACAAAAAGGAATGCACCTCTTTTTGAGGGACAAAAAATGCACGTTATAATGTGTAATTAATGAAATTATAATTTAACAAAAACCTTGCTATTTTCAAGCAATTTAAAAACAACTTACTTGTTTTGGCAAGAAAATGTTGATAATGCGATAGTCCATTTTTTGGACACTTACGTGTAGTGGTGCATGTTGTGGAAATCGGGGTGGAAGTCTGGTGCTAAGCTATTTTGCGGGGTTCGGCATATGAGTCTACACGGGGAATGGTTGGCTTGGGGGCCGGCGTAAGTGATGTGGGTCTAGTGCCTAAGTGGTGCACCACGTGGGTCTAGACGGCGGGGGTGCATGGTTTGGATCTAGCTACCTTGAGGTAACGTGTCCGATTTGCGTGATGAATGCGGGCCCGTTCCTCCATTTTCGTCGATGCTCTCTCTTGGGTCAACGGAGAACAATCCAAAAGCGCATGCAAGGTCCCGTCCTTTCTCGGAGCCCGCGCTTGCCATATTCGGGACATTTGCCGCATTTCTAGGGCAGTATCCTCGGAAATTCAGGATCTATACCGTGGCCACATGAAATCACAGCAGGGATTGGGGGTGACAGTTCCATGCTAAGCTCTGGTCCATATATGTGCCATGTGCGACCAATGGGCAGGGCCGCCTCAGAGCCATTTTTAAGGGCAAAAAATGCCGGGTCTCGTCTGCCGCCGCTATAATCCGTGCAAATTCATGAGGGATCCAAATTTCTTGGGACCTTTCGCGGTGTGGGTGTGGTCGAACATAGAGAGCGGCACGCATAAGCCTTCACATAGGTTGTGTGTAAACGAGACCAAAACGCATCCCGGAGCTAGCCATCGAGAGGGAACAAGTCCTGCTTGTGGACGAAGACCGGGGCCCGCCCCTTCATCTGCTTCAGAACTCTGTGCCACAAGTTGTGGGCCCTACCTACCAAGGCACATCCCGTGCGCCGAACGCAAACTGGACCCACACCATGCATGCACGCATGGCCACGTAGACAACCACCATTCAACCTTGACAATGTACAGATGACGCATGCGCACTCATTAGCCATCTAGACCCCCAGCCATGCAAACCTAGCCACCTAAACTCAAACCATGCACCGTTAGCCAGGTTGACCCACACCATACATCCAACATTGACCCCACCGCGGTTCGTTGGACCTTCGACGAGTCCCTTCGGTATGCCAGGCACGCCAAAGAGACACGCGGCTACACATATTGCACACCGAGATCCGACATCATTCACTAGTGCTAGCAAACCTGTCCACATGAGCATCTCTGCGCATGGTGGACACTAGCTCGTTGTTTGGATCGAGAAGGCTAGCGGCGCATGTTTTGGCCCAGTTGGCTCAGGGTGCATGATATGGGTCCAGACGAAACACATGGCATCATGGATCAACATTCCCCTCCTCGGTACCGGACATCGGATATATGGCAGACGAATCCGCGCGGTTGCTGACGAAGTTTTGTCACACCCATTTGCCATTCCATTGTTTGTAAAGTTTTACAACATATTTTAGGACAAATATAAAACATGACACGTGCAGATGAAACAAACCTACAAATTCAGTTGTCCTACTGTATGACTTTGTTCTGTGTAATGAGGGAGCAGTTGCATTACACAATTTTTTGAAGGGAAGTTGCATTACTCCTAAATCATGGTTGTCCACGATCGGGCTATTCATTTTAGTGAGAAGTGAGAAGTTACGTTTTGATGTGGCAAGACGTGGTGGTGTGAACAACGCACGGGGAGGTGTGAACGTGGCAACAACTCCTTTTGACTGCCCAGGACTAAATCGGCGGCTCCACTTCCCCATTAGCATTTATCTCATCACCGCCCCCCTCTTCCCGTCCTCTTCTCCATCCACAAATACGAGGGTTTTCTCCTCCTACGCTTCACCACTCGCCTGCCCATCCCGCCGCTGCTCCCTTCCCGCCGCTGCACCTCCGCCGTCGAGATGCCCAAGCGCACCATGGGAGGGAGGGCCGACGCCGGGGCCGACACCATGGCGCACGAAGCATCCAAGCGCCGTGCGAAGCTGCACATGGAGAAACCCCTCCCCACCGGCGAGGGGTCCAGCCGGCAGCAGGGTGGCCTTGACGTCGTCGACCACATCCAGGCTCCGGTGCAGGTGTCACCTACGCCGGAGCAGGTGGCTCCTCCGCCGGAGCAGGTGACTCCTCTGCCACGCCATCTGCCTCCTCTGCCACGCCATCTGCCTCCTCTGCCGCAGCCCGTGGTCAACGTCGACGACGACGAAGAAGAAGAAGAGGTCAGTCCTATTTTAGGAAATATCCTAGGTTTCCTTGTTCAGTCCCTTATCTATTTTTGGGCATGGCTAGGGTTTCTGCTTTTCTTCCATCTATGAAATCCGTACCTAGATTCGTTAGATCCGGTAGGTTCCAAGGGCGGATCCACATGGGTGCATGGGTGTGGGGGTCGGCTCCTCATTGTATAGGTTATCTTGTTTTTAAGATCTACCAACCACTCCGATCCATGGCTCTCGTGCATCCAAAATGTGTTGATGCCAAATTTTAAGATAGATCTACCAACCACCCGAAATTTTTTGCCCGAAATTTCTTATATATGGTTCTTTTATTGCTAAATGGACTAAAAGTGGTGTAGTTTATGCACTAAACTTCATGTCAATTTGTATAAAACTAGCCTCTCACACTTAATCCAGCAGACACATTTTTTGTCGTTCAATTTGTTTAACACCAATTGCTTGATTCCTGGAGTCCAATTACCATAGGTTATAATATTTTAGACTTGTTATCATCCCTACTTGAAATATATTATTTGGTTGCTTATTTTCAGCATAATATTTTCTGCATGTAAAGGATAACAACACCATGCCTTGTTTCCGAAAATGTCATACTAAATAATCTTCATTTTCTGTCATTCATGTCTGTACTGTCAGTATGATGGAAAAATAATATTTTCACATGAACATTTTAGATATTACTCCTAACTCTTTAATTTCTTGAGTAACAGAAGCAAAGGCAGAAGAATGCCTTCCGGACTCAAAAGCCAACTTGATCTCAGCCGTTTGAAAAATATTGTTGTGGTTTTGGTTTGCAATATAAATTTTTGAACACCCAACTTTGAAATCCTGGATCCGAAGCTGTGTTGGTAGGTTGCATTAGTTTAGGCATGTATATGACATTTTTTATCTATATAAAATATTCTGCTATTTATGTGGGACCAGGTAGCTGCTCTGGCTCCTCAGACGGAGCAGATGACGCCTCATATGCCCGAGCCTGTGGTCGTCGGCGATGTCAACAAAGAAGACGTTAGTCATCTATCTCCTTTAATTTTTTGTAAAATCCTAGGTGTGCTCTGGTCAGTCCTTTTGTCTATTTTTGGGGAAGGCTAGGGTTTCTTTTTATCTTTGATCAATGGACTCCATATCAATATTCTGTAGATGTGTTAGGTAACTAGCTAGGTTACATGTGTTGAGCCCTGTATAGGCAATATTTTGATCTAGATAAATTATTCTGCTAATAAATCCACCTAGGTTTGGTGACTGTGCTAATACAAATACGTAGCTTGACCTTGGAATTGAATTGCCTACGTAGGTGATTGTGAAAATATTTTCTGCAACTTAAGGATAACAACACCATGCCTTGTATATGAAAATGTCATATTGTATGGTCATGAAGTAAATAATCTTCATTTTCTGTCATTCATGTCAGTACTGTCATTACGATGGACTAAGAATCTTTTCACATGAAAATTTTAGATATTACTCCCTCCATTTGAAAAATATTGTTGTGGTTTTAGTTTGCAATATAAATTTTTGAACACCCAAGTGTGAAATCCTGGATCCGCAACTGTGTAGCTAGATTACATTTATTGAGGCATGTATATGTCAGTTTTTGACCTATATAAATTATTCTGCTAATAATCCGGAACATGTAGCTCCTCTGGCTTCTCTCCCGGAGCAGGTGGTGGCTCCTCAGACTCAGCGGGGTGTCCGTCTGCCGCAGTTGTTGCCTCCCCTGACCCCACCTGTGGTCATCGCCGACGAGAACGAAGAAGAGATTAGTCATCTATCCCCTTTATTTATTTATTTATTTATTTTGTAATATCCTAGGTTTTCTCTGGTCAGTACAAGGCAAATAAGGTATTAAAATGTTGAGTACATGTTTGGTTGCACTTGATCGATCTTTGGTTTAAATGTTCCATAAGTGGTTGTGGCAATGATTTTAAACATTGATTATCTCTAAGCAATGGCTATTTTAGAAAGGAATTGGATATCATCAATGTTTTACTTGAGTTGTTTTAATTAGTTCTTTTGTAGGGTTTTTATCATTTATGCCACCACTTGTATCCCACTACTCGGTTTTTCCCTTAGAAGTTACAGCCGCTCAAAAATGCCATCGATTCGTGAGATGCTTACTCAAAAATGCCATTAGATGTATAAAAAATGACATCGTTCCGTTAGATGTTTGCTCAATAATGCCATTAGACATTGTTATTTTCATTTAAAACTTGTTGACAATCCAATATGACAAAAAAAAGCCCAGGCCCACATTTCAGTTCTCTCTATCTCAGAATGATAAGTGTGGCCCCACTTGTGAGGAGTGAGTAAGCGAATAATTTTATAGGAAAATAAGAACGATGTTGGGATCAAGTGGGCCCACACTTTATTGTAGTGAGATAGAGGGAGAGCTGGCATGTTGGTCCATAGGTATTGATGCCATTATAGCATGTCAAGATAGATTTGATATCACAATAATGATGTGCAGTGGCATTTTTGAGCATGTGTCTAACAAAGCGATGGCTTTTTTTAGCAGTAGAAATTCCTAGTGGTGATACTTAGTTGTGGGACACAACTGGTGGCATAAATGATAAAAACCTTTTTTTGTAAGTACAACATTTGGGATCACTTATTGTCAGAATTCATAATAATTAACTACTTTACCTAGAACGTTGAATGGTTCGGGAACATTGATGGGTGGGGTATCGATCAACAGGGGAAACTTCCACGACGATAACATGTGGACTTTCAATATCCATCATCATAAGCACACAAAATTCTAACCCTAAATAGATACAGCACACGAGCTATTTTATCTAGTCATGCATGTAAGTTATAAGTCTTTTTTTTGCATTAGTACATATGTATGCTGCTCTTCCATGTTACATCATCAGTTCATGCATTTTTACGTAACAAGTGAATTTTGTTGCACTAAAGGGTTGTTTGGTTTGTGACTAACTTTGCCAAAGATTGCCATACCTAAGGTTAGGCAAGTTTGACCAACTTAAGTGAGTGTTTGGTTCCAGCCACACCTTAGGCAAGCCACACTTGGGTCCCACATGGCATACACACAAAAAGTGTGGCAAGGTTCCCTTAGGCTTGCCAACTTGTGGCTCTCATTTTGATGAACTAACCTTAGGACAGCTTGGGAAAAATGTGTGGCAAAATGTGGCAATGCTAGTGCTCTCTTCGACATGTATGGTTGATCCTTCATTTTTTTACTATATGGTACTATCCCATTTAGTTGCTTATGTAGCAACTAATAAGTTATGCATTTATTTTTTTCAACATCATTTGAAGATATTTTACGCGGTCATCAATTACATTATGTTTCATAGACTCTGTGCCTGCTGAATTCTCATATTAGATATACTTACGCAACATTTTGTACTACATTTAGGTCCTAAGTGACGACGTCGACAGCGACCCAAAAACCCAGAGGATCTACAGGAGGCAGAAGGTGAGGGAGCTTGACAGTGGTGTGCTCGAGAAACGTGTCAGGCCAAGAATCGGAAGGGGGGCTACGGATGCCCTTACTGCAACAAGCTGATGAAAGGCGACCTGTCGAGTACCATCAACCATGCAGTCGGAACATCCCAAGGAAGCATCAAGAATGGCTACGCTTTCAGGGTGAAGCACGCCGCGTATGCCGACTACTTGATGAGGCTTCTTTGAGGCTTTAGGGAAGTGCGCACCCTCGCAGCTAGAACTGATGCTCTTTTGGTTTTAACTATGCTAAGTACTACCCTATGTTATACTTTGTTGGTGAACGTTTATGGTCGAACTATGTGCACCAGTACTACTAAGTGGTGCTTGCTTTTGTATATATGGAAGCGTTGAACTAAGGTAGAACTATGTTAATTGGTGTGTGGTTTGGCATCTCTGCTTGTTAAACTCGTGCTCATTAATCATCGGCTCATTTAGATTAAGTAGCATAAAACCCTGATTGGCTTGGTTCGTTTGAAGCTAGTTAAGCTTGTGAGCGCTCGTTAACAGATTCTGATGTGTTATGGTATACATGATGAGTGTGTACATGTGGTTTTCAAGAAGGAAGATGGTGACTCAAAAAGAAAATGCACTAGTTTGCTGCCTAAGGTGTTGATCCAAGTAATACTAGAACCATCTTGTTTGTGGCGTGGCTAGATGATGATCACAAAGTCTCGATCCGAGTAATACTAGATCACTTGAGGACAATTTGATCTGATGTTTTCACAAGTCTTGAGCATTAGGGTTTATGTACACAATTTTCAATCCCCAACCCATCCACCCCGGACACGATCTTTGGATTGCATCACGTAGATGTACAAAATCCAGTTCCTAGCTCCTGCCCCAAGCGCCTACGCTTGTGATTTTTTTTCCAGGATCCTAATTAAGCGCCTAAATAAGCGCCGCTGCATTGAAGGTGCCTAACACCGACCAATCAATTTTTCTCATAAGTATTTCCGCTATAGTAGGTAACTACCAATTACTCCCCGCATCTCTCCCCCTATGGTACGCTCTAAAACCATCGCCACTGCTCACACGCCCGCCTCCCTGCCGCCGGATATGAACTCCACTCGTGGAGGTCGATTGGCCGTCGTGACAAATTGTGGCCATGGATGTGAGGGGCCTGTCATGGACGCCGTCGTGACAGATCATGGACTTGCGGGGCTAACCACCGACGTCGTCGTCCATCGCATGGATCAGGATCCCCACGATAAAGCTTTGGACTACTCGGTGTCCGACCCAGAGAAGCATCGTGTCAACGAGGTGCAGTACTCCATCGTCGATCACAAGCAGCAGCACATGCACGGCATGGACTGGAATTCCGTTACGGTAATTTTAATTTTTTAACCCTAGATTTGTCTTCAAGTTTAAGGTTAGAGGTTAATCATTAAACCATCAATACATTGTTGAATTGGCATAAAGGAATCTAGCTCTAAATATAATGTTGATCATCAGTACGTAATGATCATTATTTATTCAATCAATCTTTGAGAAATTAATGGTTCATCCACTCCACAATTTAGTGCGTTTTGGTTTTATGCTAAAAGTCAGACATCATAAAGGTTGTGCATGTTTATTGACAAATTTTTTTAAAGTACATCATATGATTTATGCTTTCATATGGATTTGATATTACTTTTTTCTCCTTAAATTTTCAAAGTTAATAAATATTTACTTTAAAAATAATTTATAGGCACTACAGTATGAAACTTCGGGAATATTAGGTACGGTAAACAATGGTGCAGCTTATATCATACATAATTTAAACTTGCAGCCTTATTCTCATGATTATGCGGACATTTCCGAAGGAGAGATGGATGCACACACTCAGAAAACCCTTGAAGAATTGCAGAATGGACAGTGCAACGTGCTTAAGCGTATGGTGTATCGTTGCGCATTCTGTGGCAAATATCTGGACCCGGCTTTCGTTAGTATTCTTGAGCACGCCGAAGGAGTTGCCAAAGGATACCAAATGAAGCATGGTGTGAGGGCGAAACACAAGGCGCTAGCCCAATATCTCAGGAATTTGTCGGACAAAGAGAAGGTCCGAAGAAGGCGTTATGAACCCGCATGCCAAAGAATAGATGAATAAACGAAACCCTGAAGAAGTTCTGGTTGGCATAAGTAGTCATTTGCGGTTGTTTTTTTTTAAATACCAATGAATATTTTAATTATCATAGCTTTTGCAAAAATGTTACATTTATTAAATTTAATCATAAAAATGCATACAATTCAATTATTGATTTTTTCAAATATTTGTAACCTTGCATCTAATAGTTTACCATTTTATTGGTTAACCATTATTTTCATATATATATATATATACTGTGGAGTGCTTAAAATTATTCAAGATCAATTGGTGTACTGAAAGACTCATCCACATGTAACATGAACAGCAGTGTATTTTTAGGGTTTCTTCAAAAGAACACCTGTGGTCATGCTGATCTTTTCTGTTTGGCCAGAATTGGTAATGCTGCCAAATCTGCATCTGATCCGGCCCAACACTTTGTTCCTTTTGTGGGCCTGCACAAGTGGGAGGCAGAGAGAAAAGCGAGCCATGGCCCCAACCCCAACCCCACCCCCATTCCCAATCCCACCACACTTCGTTCTTTGCAAAGACAGAGAGGCGACGCGGAGGGCGACGGCTAGGGTTTGCCAAGCCGTCACCTTGGTCGCCCTCGTCGTCGTCAAATTGGCCGGATCCGCGAGGCCACCCACTCCCCCTGCTCCGGCCACGATTCTCCATTGCTTCGTCGACAGCAAGGTCCAACAACGGCACCTCTTGTCCCCAATCCTGGTCACACCGCCCGAAGCTCCGGTGGTGCCAGCTTCAAACAAGTCTACTCCAGCCCCATCTGGTACCACTTCGCAGGTAAGATTGATCTTCCCTGCCCTTCGAATGTCGATCTGACCTTAATTTTGCGATCTAGCAGCACCGCCCAAGTTAAAATCTGACACTTGCTTGTGTGCATGTTTCGGGTATTCGCAGATTTGCTGTCAACTAGTAGGTCATATTGCAACAAGTAATTTTACAGCAAGATAATATGACAATGTACTGCGTAATCATGGTTTTATTTGTTCATATGGGTAGTAATGGGTAAACACTTTCGTGCAAGTAAGAGAAAAAGGTGGGTGTTGGCCAGCATACCTTGCTCGTCGACATAGCCTTCACTATGCTATCATCTTGCTTGACAGATGCTATCAAGTACTTTTTCCCCCTGGAAAATGACCCCCCACTGCTAGATATAGAAAAAGTATATTCACAGGAGCATACACATGTGTTGGTTTGTTGGGATAGTTTGAAGACTGTGTATATGTATTTGCTGATGCTTAGTTATTAAAAACTAAAAAGGCGAGCACAGAAGCAGACCATGAGGAAATTTGTAATGATGGAATGAGGATCAATTATAGTTTCATGTATTACTCGATGGTAGTATGATGATTAGTGCATATTTTGAAGGATTTGTCAAGTATAGACTGCTCTTGATTGGTGCATGTTTTTGATGATATGTGCACACATGTAATATTTTTGGTTGGTGCATATTTTTGCTGATTGTTGTTACTTCTTACTTGAATTATGTCAGCCTATCTCCAGGATATGGTATGGGCTTGTTGGGGTCAATGAAAATTTGCTGTGAGCTAGTAGTTCACATTGCAACAAATTCCTCACTGTTGGATTTTCTGCATTATACTTTATAATCATGATTTTACTTGTTGGTATGGGTAGTAATGAGTAAATAAATAGCAAGTATACAAAAGGGTGACTATTGGTCAGCATACCTTGCTCGTTCTCATAGCCTTCACTATGTTGTCATCTTGCTTGAGAGATTCTATCATGTCCTTATTCTCGCTGGAATTGGAAAATTAACCTCCACAGCTACCTCTAAAAATGTTATGTACAGCAGCAAATGCATTATTTGTTTTGTTGGGACAATTTAAAGACTTTATATTTATTACCTAATGGTACCACACAACAGCCCATCAGGAAATTTGCAGTGATCAAAGGCAGATCAGTTATAGTTTCACGTATTGCTCGATGAGAGCAGTCAATCATGGTTCATTTTTACATGGCTATTAATTGGTTGGTTACCAAGTTTTCTTGTCCAGCTCACAAAATTGTAACCTTGAAATATCCTAATTGGTTATGTCTGCCCAATGATTATGAGTCTAACCACTAGTCTTGACTAGTCGTGTGAATAGTTGTCGACTAGCTTTTTCGTGTAGATGTTTATACATGAACTACGTACTTAGCAAGAAGTATGCGAAAAGATTATTCACATTGTATATGGTGCTAATAAGTCCTAATGGAAGACTGATTTCATATATCAATAACTAACATGTGTTCATTGCAATGCATGCAACAGGTTTGAATGGCAAGGGAAACCATCCTCATCAGCAGTGAAGAGAGTGATCACCGGACCACCTCAGATGATGCTTCAGATGGCACTTCACGTGGGAGTGACGGCTATAGCGCTGATGACGACACCTCTAGCGACTATGACACTGATGATAGTTCTGATGGAGATGGAGATGTGGACCTCGATCCTATCTTGGCACTACGGGGTAAAGTTCTATATGGCTGGTCAGATATTAAATGAACCGTGAAATATAGAAAGTTGATGTTTGAGTGACACTTGGTTACCACACATTACTCTGTTTGGGTTCTAGATGACCTTCCAAATCAACATTGACTGAACTAGAGCTTACATAGAGCAGTGTTTAGTTGTTAGTTTAAATAAATCAAATATTCAATTTGCCCATGTTTCTACGAGATATTGCTGGGTGGATGTGATTAGGTTATCTATGTCCTTCATTTCTTGATCATTGGAGTAGGCATTGATCATTAACCCAGTGCTGATGTTGTAGATCTTACGTATGAAATTATTTACTACTCTGTCATCTTAATTTTTTTTATACAGGTCCGGGATACCTTGTGAGAAAAGGAACTTTCGAGGATCGCATCTTCTACGGCAACAATGTATCGCTGAACGAGGATCGGTGGGACTGTCTCAAATCCATAGTAAAGTAGTGCCAACCTCCCATACCATACTATGTCAGCACCGTCACTCGCTCGGCAGTCATCAGAGGGAAGAGCAAGATGGTAAACACTTGGACTTTTCTTTTTGCAAATCATACTTCACTAGTGAAAATGCCATCATGTAGAGACAGAGAGGAGGACGGGCGTGGTTGTGCAAATCATACTTACTTTTTTTGTGTGCAAATCATACTTCATTTTTTATGTAACATTATTTATTTCCCTGTGCAATCAGTGCTTCTCAAAGGATTACAATCAGGCCTACCTCAAAGATTATCTGCGAAAGCCCATGCTTGTGCGTGTCACCAACGAACATTTTGAAGGTAATAAAAAGGTCTTGTTCAAGATGGGAAAGAAGGACGGGCGTGCGATCATGACAAAGAACTGGAGAAAAGTCGTTGAGGGCGCCAGAATGAAAGAAGATCAAATGGCTATCTTCAGGTTCATGGAAAGGAGTGGAGGTGGGCTTAGGGTGAACATGGTTAGTGGCATGAGGATTCGTTGACCCATGGCAGTAGTTTGACACTAGTTTTATAATCTGTATGTACTAGCCAGTAACTGCAAGTTGGTAGTATCAACTTTTGGGTCCAGTAAGTGCAACTTAGTAGTAATTGGTACTTGGTAGTAACTGATACTTTGGTGGTATAACTTTTGGGTCCAACTGGATATGAAGATCGTCCAGTAAGTGGAACTTGGCAATAACTTGGTGGTAGTATGAACCCTATGTGGCGTAATGTACTTGCTATGCAAGTCTATATATATAACGCACCCTGGTACCCTCCTTGATATAATTACCTTTAAGAACTGCAATTATATTTCCTTTTTTTGCCACAGTGATGCTAGTATTTTTAGAATCAAATCTAACCGGGTTTCAAATGGATTAGACACTACTTTCATTTTTGAACGAGGTTTTTGTGTTGGCTAGTACGAGTTATTTTGAAAATGCGGTTTGTATGTGTGTTGCACAAAAAAAATGCAATGCAAAACAAAAACTTGCGGGTGGAAATGCAATGCAAAAAATGATGTTTCTGTTACTTTCGAGATGGCATGCTATTTTCAAAAATAGAGCAAACCAGCATGTTTTTTTTAATTTGAAAAACAGTATACTAAAAAACATGCTATCTTTTAAAAATCGTAATTAAAAAATGATGTTTTCAAAATCAGCACGCTGCTTTCAAAACAGCATATTTAAAAAAGCATGTAATTTTTTAAATCAGCATGCTATTTTAAAAACAGCGTTATATTTTTAAAAACAGCGTTATATTTTTAGAATGAGGCTGTTATTCTGAAATCAGCATGCTATTTTTAAAAACAACATATTCAAAAGAACATGATTTTTTTTAAATCAGCATGCTATTTTTGAAATCAGCATGCTATTTTAAAAGTAGCATATTGAAAAGAGCATTATATTTTTAAAATAAGCATGCTATTTTTAAAATTAGCATGATATTTTTGAAAACAGCATGCTATTTTAAAAGTAGCATATTGAAAAGAGCATTATATTTTTAAAAATAGCATGCTATTTTTAAAATTAGCATGATATTTTTGAAATCAGCATGTTATTTTAAAAGTAGCATATTGAAAAGAGCATTATAATTTTAAAAGTAGCATGATATTTTTAAAATCAGCATGCTATTTTTAAAATCAGCATGCTATTTTTAAATCAGCATATTCATTCTATTTTATTTTCAATTGAACATGCTTTTTTCAAATGAGCATGCTATTTTTAAAATATCAGTATGCTTATTTTCTATTTGAAAATAAACGATTTTCAATGTTATTTGAAAACGAGGTTTCTAGTAATGTTCTATTTTCTTATATATATATCAATTTTCGGTTTCTATTTTATATTTCAAGTATGAAATTTGACTACACTTTAAACAAATTTCAGCAATATATTATGTAAAAAAATGAAAAAAATACAGAAAACCAACTTCACTAAAAATGCATTGTTTCATCGATGTTGATAAATCATAACTAGCCTACCATGTCGACCCGTCCATAATAAAATGAGGGTGTACCAATCAAATAAGGAATTCAGAAAAATAGTGGTAGTCCATCAAATAGGTCTAATACATGAGAAACAAGGTGGATCAAGGCATAGAAAACTGTCTACTTTAGTTTGTTCTCAATTTTTCGACCCCAGAAATCATTTTGTTTTCTCTGCTTGACCCTGTGCATCTAAACATCCTGTCTCGACTTCACTTTAGCTTTCCTGCATGAAACAACGTTTGTTAATAGGATAGCAAAGAAGATTTGAGCATGTACAGTACACTATAACAGAAAAAACACTAACTTCACTGATTTTCTCTTCATAGCTACAGAAGCTAACTTGACAGCTCTTATTCGCTCAGCCTGTGGTACATTCCTAGCAGGCCTTTTTGTCTTCATCACGCCTTTGGCCTGTTCTTTACCGCCCTTACTCTAGTCTTTCCTGGAAAAGTTAAGAAACGTCAACACAGTACTAGCAAATACCGGACTTCTAGAGCGGACATGTAAATACAGACACTAACTTCACTGGTTTTCCTCGCGCACCCTTGTCATCGTTCTTTTTCTTCCTCCCAGCAATGACATTTGGAGCGCCCTTGCGTTTCCTGCAAAAAATGAAATAGATGAATCTGCAGCCAGCATTCGAAAACATGTTTAAATACGCACAATTGTGCTACTGCCCACTTGTTTGGTTTTGCATAATCCTCTTCTGCAACCTCCAATGGTCTCTTCCTAGCCCTCCTCGGCCCACCATCTTCTGCATCTGAATCTCCCTCTTTTTCCGCATCTGAATCTCCCTCTTCTTCTGCATCTGAATCTCCCTCTTCTTCTGCATCTGAATCTTCCTCATCTTCTGTACCTGAATCTTCCTCTTCTTCTGTATCTGCCTCTGTCTCTTCTTCTGTATCTGCCTCTGTCTCTTCTTTTTGCTTCTTCCTCCTTGTGCTATTTGATTTCCCCGGATTTTTCCTGCGTAAATTGAAGAAAAACATGTGAACACTCTCCGGGAGAACATATTAACACTGTAAGCATGTATGAAAATTAACAATGAGATTAACATGTGCACTAACTTCGTTACTTTTTTTAATCTTCCTCTTCTTCTGTATCTGAATCTGTGTCTTCTTCTGTCTCTGAGTCTTTCTCTTTTCGCTTCTTCGTCCTTGTGACCTTTGATTTCCCCGATTTGTTCCTGAGTAAATTGAAGAAAAAGAGAGAACATATTAACATTGTAAGCATGTATGGAAATGAACAATGAGATAAACATGTGCACTAACTTCGTTGCTTTTTTTCCCTCTCATCCGCTCGCGCCTGGATTTAATCCTCTTGTTCGATTCTTCGGTAGTTGGTCTCCCTTTTGGAACTATTTTGATTGGATTTTCCACGTCATCAGTGCAGCATTCGCGAGCAGTAGAGAAGTATGCCGGCAAAGGAACAAATGATTTATGGCCTTCATCCAAATCAGTTTTTTCTCCATCAACCAATATACTCGGGGGGAGCTCCATCACCTGTTCTGACTGTGAATCGCTGGCTGCGGCTGTGAATAAAGCGTCACTAGCCATGTTGCGTAGTTGATGATACTTATTCATGTGATCAGACCATACATGAGTATTCGCAGTCCTTGAAGAAGGGAACGCTGGCTTGGCATGCATTGTCCATCTTTTCTTGACAAATTTTTTTGGAAATGTGCGTACACCAAGATGATCCAGAACGCAGAATATATGTGCGCATGGGTAATCCTGACTTTCCAACTTTTTACATTTACAAGCTGCATCATCCAGTCTTGCTCCTGTAAACAGACAAGTCACGTGATATATAAAATCCACGGGCTTAGCATCCACGGCTTGTGCATCCAACTTTTTTGCATCCAACTCCTCACTGTCCTTACGTTCCAAGTGATTGGGATCCTTAGCATCCAGGTTTTTGGCATGCAAGTCCACACCATCCTTGCCTTCCAAGTCATTGGGATCCTCAGCATCCAAGTTTTTTGCATGCAAGTCCTCAGCATCCTTACCTTTCAAGTCATTGGGATCCTCAGCATCCAAGTTTTTTGCATGCAAGTCCTCAGCATCCTTACCTTCCAAGTCATTGGGATCCTCAGCATCCAATTTTTTGCATGCAAGTCCTCAGCATACTTACCTTCCTTACCTTGCAATTCTATAGTATCCCTGCCATATGGGGCTTTGCGCAAAGCTCCAAACACGAGCAAACCATCACATGCTACCCGGTCCGTGACCTGCCAATTTGTCCCTTCGACAATCTAACGCTTTACCTTTGAAAACATCACAGTTGTATAAATATAAGAGGCAGAAATCTTCAGAGGGTGTGCATTCAGCTTAGTGAAGGGTATCGTATGTGTTGCTACTGCGTCTAACGCTGCTTCATTCTTACGCATTATGGATACACAGTGCTCAACATGCTGCAACAAATCAACAAGCTGCATCTTCCTGTTCAGGTGCACATGAAGCCTTGAGTTGAGAGACTCACTCCTCTGATTACTCATCATGCCTAGGAAATATCTACCCTTTGTGTACGCAGCAGCCCATTTGTGTCGCAGCTCGTACATCCTGTTAACCCATGACGACCTCTTCCCCGTTGGTTTTATTTTGAACCGAACCTTATAAGCCTCCCATCTTTTCTCAAACTCATCAACATCCCAACAACGGTAAATGAATTCCCTAAATTCCTCAAGCTTTTTCTTGCGGAGGTGCATCACCATATTCTCCTTGATATGCCACGTGCACAAACGATGATCTGTTCCAGTCCAGACAGTAGCTATTGCTTTAGCCATTGAACCGTCCCCATCGGTGATTGCTGAAATGGGTGCCTTCTAGGACATTGCCTCCAAAAATACATGAAGAAGCCACTGATATGATGCAACTGTCTCGTCTGACACTAGACCGGCCCCAAACAAAACTGTGCTGCGGTGATGGTTCAGACCAACAAATGGAACAAACGGAAGCCTGTACTTTTTAGACCGGTATGTACTGCCGAACACCACAACACCACCAAAGGCAACATAGTCAATCCGGGATTGTGAATCAGCCCAGAATATGTTCCTCAAATGGCCTTCGCTGTCTTTTGTGTATTTGAAAAAGAATTCCGGGTCTGCTTTTTTCTGTGCAATCATATAGGTGAGCAAATATCTAGCGTCACTGCCTTCTATCTTGCGCTTTCTGGACTGAAACATGGTTGTATAGATCTCGATCTATAAATCCAAGCGTGTCGGGACCTCCGGCATTCTTCTCCATTACATTCATAATCTGATGTGTTTGAAGTCCACCGACAGCATACTCGATGACATCGGCCTTTTGTGCGTCAGTCATTCTACGATGAGCCGATAAGTACGGAGTCAGGTCAGCAGGGACAACAGATGGTTATGCTTGTCCACAAAATTCTTGACGAACCAGAGGCCACTGCTATCTTGTAGCTCAACCTGAGAAAGAGCGGCCCACACCGAGAAAGACCCCTCGGTGTTCTTTTTCTTTCAGCTCTGTTAAAGTGCTTAAGGGCCCGCCATACTTATTTGCAGCACCTGTATGTCCTTCTGTATACATTTTGTTTCGGACCCGGACCCCTGTACTTCAGATCATCCTTTCTGAATCTGAATGGGGTACTACAGCCAGTTCCATTGCGGTCTTATATTCTGAATCTGAATCTGAAAGAAACTAGCACAATAAGGAGGCCTCTGAATCAGATTTCAGCACAAAGTATGACAGACGAGTTAAGTTCGTCGTGTATTAGGCTGTCGTCATCGTCACACGTTAATGTCGTGAGTCCTCTGCTTTGCTTTCTAAATGCTTCATTCATCACGCAGCAATCGACTCGCTCTGCCAGTGCATCGAGACACAAGCTCGTATTTTCTCAAGAAAGAAAAGGATACAGTTTTTTATGCTTATTTTTGGAGAAGATTTGCTGGTATCATCCTTCTCAGTAGATTTGTTAGGCACAAGGAACACGATGATAGAGTCAGTTAGATTGCCGTCCGCAGATGCATCTGCGTTGACCGAGCTCTTCTTTTAATAGATCATCACTTGTGTATCTACGTCCAGCATAATAAGCACCGCTGCCCCTAGCTAATGGAGGCCACCGTGCATAGCATTGGCAAGATTGGTATCATCCTTCACCGTATGATAGGGCCTGTGACTCTGGGTCGTTTTTGGAATCAATCCAGTCAAAGTTGCCTCTCCACTGTAACTCTCTCAATATGGAATAAAACTCCTTTTCCCTCGCAAAAAAAAAAAGAGCCTTGACCTCATTGTATCGGTTGAAAGTGGCAAAAACGGAAAATGAACTAACGGACTCACATACATTCAGAAAAGTATGCAAACTCGTAATAATTCGAATGTGAAGTAGTAGCATTGATATAACTTTCCTGATGGATAAAAAAAGGAAGGGGAAAACGAAGAGACGGCAGGGAGAACATATGATGATCTGCATCCTGGTATACATGGTGGTTGGTCCTGCAGTTTATCTTCAGAGAAAGAAACTGGTGTCGAATTTTACACGGACCTGAGTCCAAGGAGTCAATGCACTTGTTTGTGATTCTCATTCAACCAATTTTCATTCTGATGCTCCCCAGAGCGAATTGGACTGCAGACAACGAATTTCGAGGAGGGGCGTTGTCGAGGTGAATTAGATTTTGCGAATGAATGTGGGCTTGCTTGTCAGCAAGTACAGCGGGAGCTCAAGCCTCAGGGTATCGTAGTACTGCACTACTCTACACAATCATACACGGCAGCAAAAGTAACAATCAACCTGATGAACAAGACACCACAAACTGCTGGCGATCAGTTCCAAAAGCTAACAGCCATATACAGCCAACATACCAGAACACCTGACTGTTCTAAGAGAAACCAAAACTCACTCAGGAGCAGAGCAAGACAGGCACAGGCAAAGCCTCGCCCAAACACAAGATGAAATAACTCCCATCAACAGCTTCACCCAGATCCGCCAAGGGAACAACCGCAACGAAACGAGCAAAGTAAAATCACACATTGCTGATTGCTCTGCACTACACAAAATACTTCAGCAATAACAGTACAGTTCACCATGAAACGGCATCAAATCAAATGGTTTTCATCAGGTGTTACAGACCACCCAAGATTTATTAAGACTGTAAACAAGGGTGAAAATACAGAATACTAGAACAAAATGGAAACGGGTCGCTCCAATTATTGCAGAGAACTGAGAAAGGGAAATGTAGACAGGTACATGATTATTCACCGAAACACCGACCAGCGCCATTTTGTCACTCATCCTGTGACATGAAGTCCGCAGATTCTCTAGTCATTTCCAATATGGGTCGGTTGGGGTTCGGGTGTCCATTGACCATGCTCTTGAAAGCTCCCTCCGCTGCCTCCACATAGGCAGCACTGACGCCCTCGCAAAATATGACGATAGAAACCGAAGCAAGGCTGGAGAGATGCTGGATGCCAAAATCAAAACCAGCACCAACAGATTTGAACTTAGATAAATAAACATGGAGATCAAGTTTCTTCAGGTTAGGCATAGCGCCCACTTCAAACGTCAGCTGCGAAAAACTGAACTTCAACTCGAGCCTCTCTAACTGTTCAAATCCTGAACTTATGATGATAGGCCCTAAGCATCCAGAGTAAAGCTTGAATTCAACCAGAGTTGGTATGCTTCCAACTGTACGCAGATCATCCTGCTCTATCTCATCCCCACCACTGATATATAATTTTTCTAGGTTGGCAAGTGAAAGCAGCCATTTGTTAATCCAACACATGCGCCCACGGCGGAGATAGACCTCTCGGATACTATTGAGAGCAGGCAAGAACGGATGTCCAATGAAGCCATCCTTTTCTCTCAAATAAAATGTAACACAGAGGGTGCGAAGGCCCATCTGATCCAGTTTACAGAGCGAGGAGACAAACTTTTTTTCCTTATAACTTCTTTTGCCAAATCTGGGAATACCGTTGGTGTCCCAGATAATGCTCAGCTTACGCAGATCCATTAGTTTGCCAAGCTCATTCAGAAAGTTAACTGATTGGTTGAAGGCATTTATATCCCCAAGCTCTTGCAAGCACATGTTTCCAATCTCATCAGGCAATTTAGTTTCATCTGAAACAAACAGGCGCTTCAGTCTTCTTAGACGAGTAATGGATCCAGGCATCTCAACAAATTCCGTAAATGATGCATCAAGTGTTTCTAGGAACCCCAAATCTCCAATTTGTATTGGAAGCTCAGTTATATCTGTTCCAGAGATGTTCAAATACCTCAACAGAGGATGTCTTTCAATATCTTTGACATGATGATTTCCCAACTCCGGGCAATCTTGTAGGTCGAGCACACGCAGAGCATGTGACTTCACAAAGGAAGGCAATTGCCCAGAATGCCCAAAAACACCAAGAGATCGAGCATGCGATAAATCTAATTGTGCGACGCATGATGGATTTTCATTTCCAAACAGAGAGAGCCGATGAACTCTTCGATCTGGCTTTGAGGGATTACCTGACAAGGTACAGAAATTCTCTTCAGCGGACCTAGACACGAGGAAATCAAGGATGACCCTGTGGACTCGGTAGAACCGTGCTTTACCATCATACTGCATGCCGACTGATTCTATTAAACTTCTGTTTGTAAGCTCTACTAAATATGCATATCCTAATTCCACAAGATCTTCCTGATATTCACCACGAATCAAACCCTCAGAAATCCAGCTGTGTACTAAGTGCCCCATTTCAACCCGATAATCTTCAGGAAACATAGTCAAATACAATAGGCAATATCTTAGGTGATGGGGAAGGTCCAAATAACTCAAAGATAATATGTAATTCATGGCATCAATGTCAGAATTTTTTCCTTGCGCACAACAAATAGAACTTCGAACCTGATACCACTCTTCTTTTGTTTTCCCAGTAGACAACAAGCTGGATATGGCATTGATCGCCAGTGGTAAACCCTCACATTTTTTTAAAATATCATCCGAGACTTTTTCGAAGTCACTGGGGCACTTTTCACAACCAAATATTCCCTTGAAAAATAGCTTCCTCGAGTCACCAATACTGAGTGGTTGCATTTTGTAGACAAGATTCCCATTAGAAAGGCAGCATTCTTTAGCTACATTATACATGCGTGTTGTGGTCATTATCACACAGCCATGACTATTCTTGCATAATGCAGAATCCAAAGTTTTCCATGTGTCTATGTCCCATAGATATCAATTATGATAAAGTACCTACAATATAGGACAGAAGCAGTCAAGATAAATTTTGATGAAAAATCACGCAGTAGATGGTCTATCAATTTATCAAGATTAAGTTTGGCCATATAAATTATAATATTCTAATCACATAGAGTCACAGGCCGCCTGAAAAGAATGGTTATGGATTTGGTTTCTCCTTTCCAGGAAATTAATTATTCCCTCGTTGACTCCAATTTACACCAGAAGAAAAGATTTTGTTCCCATACGACATGAATGAATCAAGCTGAAAAATCATGTTGTTGCACCTGTTCTTTGTACCATTAATAATGCATTTTGTTCGCACAGCAACAGTGAGACATATTTCGGTGCTTCTAATGGGCGTATAAATACTTACGGAGAAATATCTGATGGAAACTGTCCTGTAGTGAAAACTCCACTGAAACCATGGGTGCAACTTATGTTTTCTTCAAAGAAGATTTACCATATTTGTTAACTTATAAATGGTCAAATCAAGCAATTCAACATGAAAGCGAATTCGGTATGATTATTCATATATCTCACTGCTTATGAGTTCCATATTTACATTCTGAATATCAAACGAGCTTATTCTTGAAATTATACAGGTCTTCAAATATATACTTTTGTGAAAAAAAAAAATAGAACTTCTACGCACAGTGCTTTTTCATAAAACAACTCACTGTAAAATGATTTGACCCAATATTTAGTTGCTACCTACATATGTGATACATATGATACGTCGGAAATGATTATGTATCAATGATCAATGAACACATTTGAAACTCCAAGAGTTGTGCATATATACTGCAGTCTCACGAAACTAAATTTACTGCATAGCAAGTCAAATGTACATTTGTATTGCACAACAGAGCAGAACTGAAAGATATAAAAATCAGTAATTCGCCTCATTAGAATTCACGTGCTCAACATAGTTTTAAATAGCCGGCTATGGCGGTCGCTATAGCTTTTTGAGCAGGATGCCGCTAAATGGTACTCATGTACAGTAGTCCGCTAATAGCCGGCTATAGCCCCGCTATAGCTGATTTTGAGGAACCCCGCTATTTAAAACACTATGCTTAACGCACACAGGCTCTCTACATCAACGAGGATTCAAATGGGAGACGAACTCAGGCGATGCAAGGACTTGGTCCAGCCCCCTTTCAACGTTGGGAAACCTTCTTTCTTTTTCTATTTCTTCAGGAGTTGGCAACTACAACAACGCTGCCTCCCTTTTATACCTCTACTCTTACGCAGCAGAGTACAGGACTTACATTGCCCCTTCACACGGTCCGCTACACATTGCTGACCTACACAGCCCATGTCTCTACTTGTCTGCTGCTGTTTTGAGTTTGACTAGCAGCATTGTAGATGACCAAGCGTACCATCGGATCCTATGCTTATACAATTGCATTAGGGCCCGGTTCAAACAATGTTCACAAACATACAGATATACACTCAAATACATCACTGTACATATACTGCAGTCTCGTGAAACTAAATTCTACTATGTAGCACAACAGAGCAGAACTGAAAGATATATAAACCATTAATTAGCTTCATTAGAATTCACTTTGATAGACTGCATATCAGTACTATGTACACAGCAGTTAATTAAGGGAGCTATAAATATTATTCAGTTATCTTTTGAGTAATATATTTTGACGAAACCTCGTCAGTAGGCGGGGTGCTACTGCCTTGCATTAAGAACAAGAGAGTTGGTCCAGTTAATGAGGGAAATCAGACCCAAAAACCAAACAAGGAACGGTTAAGGAAAACCAGCGAAAGCCACACATATGTAAGCACTACACCGCAAAAAAAAACATATGTATGCACTATCTAGTTCTGTTGTGCTAGATATACATACCTTTTATCCTGTAGGAATTCTCTAATTTGATGGGTGAGTTCTGAATACTGGTTCTCATCGCAGGAATATTCTGAATCCTCGATTTCCTTGATTTCATCGCAGGAATATTCTGAATCCTCGATTTCCTCGATTTCATCGCAGGAATATTGTGAATCCTCGATTTCCTCGATTTCATCGCAGGAATATTCTGAATCCTCGATTTCATCGCAGGAATATTCTGAATCCTCGGTTTCATTGCAGGAATATTCTCGGTTGTGGAGTTGACATAATATACAGTTCAAAATCTTTTTGATATCGGGGCATCGTGTAACGGATACAAAAGCCCGATATTCAAAGTTGATTCCAAACTTGTCATAGACTTGTTTGGCAATAGTTGTCTTGCCTAAACCCGCACAACCAACAATAGAGACAACCTTTTGTTGGTGAGCCGATTCACCCTCCTGCTTGATCAGCCAGTTCACAAGATCATTTCTGGGGCCATCGACTCCAACAAGTTCAGTTGCATCTTTATGGATCATACAATATCTTGGGTCTAGCTTGATGCTTCTGGAGCTAGAGCAAGCCTCAGTCTTGTGTCTTTCATATCCATCTAGGATCTCCTTGATCTTGTGTCTTTCATATCCATCTAGGATCTCCTTGAGTTGAAGCTTGATGCCTTTGACGTCTTTGGCTATCTGATAGTGGATCTTATCTGGGAACACTCTGCTCAATTTCCTGACACGCTTCTTGATACCATCCTTGTAATAGGTGCCATGAAAGGAGTAGACTAGCATCCAGTCATCAATCTTGTTCTCGAGTTGGTAGCTCAGCTCTTGCAAAGCAGCTTTGGTGTATCTTCCTCGCCTGGTTGCTCTGCATCTGCCCCTGAGAGAAGTTTTTCTTGCATGACCATTAGGCTTTGCATGATAACCCTGATGTCTTCACCAACATCCCCAAACAGCTTGTGTCGCATAGTACTAACTCTAGCTACCACATTGACTACCACAAGGATAACTTTCACTATGTTCAATGTCTGCATAGGTCCGTCTTGTGTCTGGAATGGCAAACTAATACATACTAGTGCATGGACGATTGGCGGTGTTGTGGAAGGAGATGAATAGTTCCGCTCCGCGTTTTCGTTCGGTTGGGTTGGTTCTGAAATGAATACATGGGCGGTGTGGACGGAGAAAGTTCCTTTGTCGCTGTCAGCCGTAGTAGAAAGCCCGTCCAGTGCCTGCTAGCTAGTATGATAAGATGGCATCGACGTGGTATACAAATCCAAGCAACAAGGGGGCATGTGCCTCATCCCTACCACTTGTCCTCCACCACCACATGTGCCTTATCCCTCCCACACCGCATGAACTTGCTTCTTATCTCTCTGCTCCTTTCAAGGCCACCGCAAAGCTAATCTCTTGATCCTTCTCCAACCAAGCTGTCGCCACCAACGTACATGTTCTAGCCTCTGAGGGGATTCCAAAGGCCACCTACTTTCAAACAAACTAGCTAGTTTCCCCCTGTGACCCAAACGGAGCCCTTAAATTTCGTTTCAGATTATTTTTAAGATAATTGAGTGACTAACTGGGTCTCATACTCAACATAAGTTAATCAGCTTATTGCACCCATCGTAAATTATTGGTGATAAATAAATAGCAAATACATATATATACTAGTGTTGACTCGCCCGTTGGCCGTTGCTGAGCTTTTGCACTGAGCATTAGTTGGCAGTACTACTTCTAGATCTATCAAAAATCAACCCACACAAACACGTACAAAGCAGGAGCAGAGAGCCATGGAGGCCACGGTGATGAGCGTTGGCAAGTCCGTGCTGAATCTGCCATCGCGGAGGAGGTGGCTCTGCAGCTTGGAGTCCGGCATGACCAGGTCTTCATCACCAACGAGCTCGAGATGATGCAGGCTTTTCTCATGGCCGCGCATGATGAAGGGGACGAAAACAGCAAGGTGGTCCGGGTCTGGGTAAAGCAAGTCCGCGACCTAGCCTACGATGTTGAGGACTCCCTCCAGGATTTCGCAGTCCGCCTAGAGAAGCAGCCCTGGTGGCGTATCCTTCTGAAGGATCGGCGCCAGGTGGCGAAGCAAATGAAGGGGCTCAGAGCTAATGTTGAAGATGTCAGCCAGAGGAATATGCGCTACCACCTTATCAAGGGCTCCGCAGGCTCTAATCCTTACAGCACCGATGGGCAGTCTGCCATCACCGGTGCCATGACAATGTCTAGCACAGAGGATGCAAGGCGGCAGAGGGAGAAGGCAAAAGCACATCTTGTTCAACTGATAAGGAAGATGGATGACCGCCTTCGAGTGATAGCGGTGTGGGGAACGAGTACTGATGTTGGGGAAACGTCCGTCATAAAAAGAGCCTTTGAAGATCTGAAGAAACACAACAGGTTTGATTGCCATGCTTGGATCAAGGTGATGTGCCCTTTTAATTCAGTAGAGTTCATGCGAAGCATTATCAGGCAATTCTATATAAACCTTTTGCAAGACCCAGTAGAAAATATGGATGCCCAAGTACTGAGGGGGATGGGAATGAAGAAGGAGAATGATGTGGTTGACGAGTTCAAGTCTTATTTGAATGAAAAGAGTTACCTAATTGTGATTGATGGCATGTCTACCACTGAAGAGTGGGATCAAATTAAACCATGCTTTCCCAATAACAAGAGAGGAAGCCGGATTATAGTGTCAACAAAGCAAGTTGAAGTTGCAAGCTTATGCGCAGGGCCACAGAACGTAGCGCCAGAGCACAAGCAGTTGTCCATTGACCAGAATACTCTTTATGCTTTCTTTGAGAAGGTAACATTCCAAAGATCAGATTGGATTTCATCCAATCCTGTTGATTACTTGTTAGCTTACAGAGGAAGTACAATACAAAGTGCTATGGAGTTAATGGTATATGGTTGTGTAAAATGTTAATCCAAGTAACATAGAGTTAACTGTATAGAGTTGTGTAAAATGTTAGTCCAAGTCATAGTAGTACGTTGTGAAACTGGTCATAAAAGTGGCAGTTCTGAGACTGTAACAAAACAGTGCTAGTTCTGCAAAATGAGCTAAACGTAAGCACATCAGGACAACCTTTAAGAAGGCCTTTTTTACACGGGTACGACTAGGGAAGGGAGCCACATCGGACCAGTACAGTATATTTACAAGAGTAATATTTTAAACTAACTAATCTAGCACACAAGTTTAAAACCAATAAATTCGGCAGATAATTAATTCCTTTTTGTTTCCAGGGCATGAGTTTCCATTGATACTGACATTTGCTTCAATGCATTTGAAGTTTGTGTCAAACGAACAGACACTAGTGTAATAGTTGTTTTGTTTCTAACGCAGCAAGAATTCATTTCCATTGATTTGAGCGATAACCGGAAAATGTTTCTGTCATCTGCGCACTTCAATTTTCTCTTGTAAGAAACTATAAGAAAATATGGGCTCCAGGTGGCTATAGTCGCTGTCAACAGAGCTGGCCCAAAAGTTGTGGTTAAGTGAAACATTTCTGAGTCGGTTTTCTCATACCTTCGCCTCAATACCATGTGGTTCCTTGATAATTTACTAGTTTATTTATGTTCCTACCTGAATAACTGAGTTGAGCCCTTTTTTTTCACTCATTAACCAATACGGGATATGATCCCCTGAATTATGCCTTCTTTGAACTCCAACTTACCTGATCAGGGTTCTCAAGATGGAGATTCGACGGAGGCCGGGTCTAGCAGCACAAACTCAACCACTACTGCCAGTCACATCTTGGTGAATAACAAGATGCTCACTCGCATGGAGACAACGCTAGCAGCATTTAAGGAATTTCAGCTCATCGGGCGAGAGAAAGAAAAATCAGAGATTATCCAACTAATCACAAATGGAGATGGCCGCCAATTTGAGGTGATCTCTGTGTGTGGAATGGGTGGTCTTGGAAAAACCACAGTAGTGAGAGATGTTTATCAAAGCCAAGAGCTCAGAGGCAAGTTTGAGAAGTGTGCCTGTGTTACAATTATGCGTCCTTTCAATTGTGATGAGCTCCTAGAGAACTTAGCTGGGCAGTTTGGATACGAGGATGTGGCAGATATGATCAGACATTTAGAAGGAAAGAAATGTTTGATTGTTCTAGATGATCTATCATCCATGAGAGAATGGGATGCAATCATCCCGCATTTTACTGCATTGGAAACATCAAGCCGGATCATAGTCACCACAAGGGTAGAGGATATTGCTAAACATTGTTCAAAGAAACGTAAAAATATATACAAGCTCCAAGGTCTGGAACTCAATGATGCACATGACCTCTTCATACAAAAGGTATGGATAGTGTGTCTTCATACTGCATTTGTTTAATTTGAAAATAGTTATCTAGTTGCCTAACAAAATATAGCTGGGATATAACACATGTGCAGGTGACATGGAAAAAAAAACAATGCCTATTTTTCTATCCAAAAGAGGGGATATAGAGTTTTTTTTTTTTTTGAAAAGAGGGGATAGCCCTCATAGAATTTATAGAGTACTAACTAAAAGTCTACTTTTACCAATTTCAGGTTTTTGACAAGACTACGGATTTGGATGAGCAGTATCCTGAGTTGGTTGAACAAACAAATATTATTTTAAAGAAATGCAAGGGACTTCCCCTTGCAATAGTCACCATAGGTGGTTTCCTGGCAAACCAGCCAAAAACAGCCTTGGAGTGGAAGAAACTGAATGAGCATATTAGTGCTGCAGAGTTACAGATGAATCCAGAGCTTGAGGCCATCATAACAGTCCTTAATAAAAGTTATGATGGTTTACCATATCATCTCAAGTCTTGTTTCTTGTATCTTTCCATCTTTCCTGAGGACTATAACATTAAGCTCAAACGTTTGTTGCGGCGGTGGATTGCTGAAGGTTACCCAGGTGTAGTGCGTAACAAGTCTACAGAGGAAGTAGCAGAGAGCTACTTCATGGACCTCATAAGCAGGAGCATGCTTTTGCCATCCCAAAGATCAATTTGTGATGGAAAAAGGATTGGCTCCTGCCAAGTCCATGATCTCATCCGTGAAATCGGCATCTCAAAGTCGATGGAAGGAAATCTTGTTCTTAGATTGGAGGAAGGTTGCAGCTTAAACACCCAGGGCACAGCACGCCACCTTGCTGTAAGCAGCAACTGGGAGAGAGATCAGGGTGCATTCGAGAGCATAGTGGACATGTCCCGTGTACGTTCAATAACGGTCTTTGGAGAATGGGAGCCATTTTTCCTTTCTGACAAGATGCGGCTTCTGCGAGTGCTGGACTTGGAAGACACGACAGGTCTAGTTAATCATCACCTTGAGCATATCGGGAAACTTCTTCACCTAAGATACCTTTCGCTAAGAGGATGTGAATCTATCTGTCACCTGCCAGATACATTAGGTAACCTGAGGCAACTGGATACACTAGATATCAGAGGTACCTCCATTGTAATGCTACCACAAACAATCATCAAGCTTCAGAAGCTACAACATCTCCATGCTGGGTTTCCAACAAAAGGAAATTATTTATGTACAAGGCATCTGCTGCACACTTATGGCTTCAACCAGCTTGATGCATGCACTTCTTTATGCTGTGGTGCCGCAACTCCTTGTATCATGATGGACAAAGATTATGGTGGTGTTGTGTTGCCAGGAGGGGCCAGGAAACTGAAATCCCTGCACACTATAAGGGGTGTGCACGTTGCATATGGAGATGCCGTTATACAGGAGATTGGAAGACTCAGCGGGCTACGCAAGTTAGGAGTGATGGGCATCAATGAGAAAAATGATGTAAAGTTTTGTTCAGCCATTTCCAATCTTAGCCGCCTAGAGTCATTATCAGTGCAGTCAGACAAGGGATGCCTAGATGACATTACCTCGCCTCCGAAGAACCTCCGGAGCCTCAAACTGGAGGGCCGCCTGGGCGTATTGCCAGAGTGGATCAAGAAGCTTCAGAATCTTGTGAAGTTAAAGCTGAGCTTCACAACATCTAGCCAGGTTGAGCAGGACGCTGCTATGGAAGTCCTGGGACATCTGCCAAACCTATCCATTCTCCGATTGTCGGGGTGTTTATTCAAGGCTGGAGAGCTCCATTTCCAAAAGGATGCTTTCAGAAGCATTGTGGTATTTGATGTCGAAGGCTTAGGGGGGATCAAGTCGGTGAACTTTGACCAAGGAGCAATGCCCGAACTCGAGCAGCTCAAGGTAACCGATGCTTGTAAAAGAGGTGGAATTGGGTTCTTTGGGCTGGATATCCTCCCGAGCATCAAGGAAGTATTGCTTAGCGTTCATTTCAAGATGGACCGTGCGGGTACAGAGTTAGAGAGGGAAGCACGGCTCAAGGAACAGTTCCGGACCCAGCTTGCTAGAAATCCAAAGAAACCCATTCTGAAGATGGAATGAACTATGAAGCCTGAACTGTCAGTGAGTGACTCGGTGATCATGCTCCTGGAGAATTTTCTTGCTTAGTTTCGTCTTCCAATTTCTCCTGCAAAAAATAAAGATGGGTTATGGCATGGATCTTAATTTACATGTGTTTAATTATTGTTTGTGCATGATCAATTGGTGTGGACTCTCTGAATAAACCATGTTTACTTTGTAGCTGATATATCTTGATTCTATTCATTGCCAAGAAAGAAAACATGCTGATCCTTGCTATACTGGCACAAGATGGCATCAATTTTCGAGAATTATATTTTGTAGCTGAGAGTTTTTTATTTATTTTCTTGTTGTTAGGAGTCTAAAGAAACCCATGAAGATGGAACTGGCTATGAAGTCCGGATTTGGCCATGCCTGAGTGATGACCTGATGCTATATTGTTACCCGACAATATTCCTTCCTTGCATCTTGCAATCTATTGCTATAAAGTAATTGGATTAAGGCCTGGATGTTTCTTCTGCGTTCTGTTGGATGGCACATGTGTACAATTTAATTGGTTGTGCTTGCTTCTGAAGATGGAATGAACTATGACCTGATGATCGCAGAAACATATTTTGCATCTGACAGGTTTCTTCTCTCGTTGCCCCAGTGAGGACCATGATGATCATGGCACTGGAAAATATTTATTGCTTAATTTCCTCTTGCAATTTTTCTGTGAAAATAATGACATGTTAAGCCGCTAAGGCCTGACTGTTAATTTACAACCTTGTTCAGTGTTATATTGGATGGCAAATCTGTACGGGTTAGTCGGTTGTGCTTCGCCCTGAAATTGTGATGTTAAGTGTACTGTTGAGTTCAGTCAAGTGTACTCCTTGAGTAAACCATGCTTATTTTTGTAGCATATTACTGATACAAATGTTTCTGCCAAAAAAGAAGCTGTGTTGATCCTTGATAAACTTAAATATTCTTTTCCTTTCATCTTGCAATTATTTTTGTTCTGCAAAGTAATAATGGGTTAAGGACTGGATGTTAATTTACAACCTTTTTGTTTATGTGTTGCATTGTTTGCAACATGTGTACAATTTAATTGGTCAAGCTTCACCCTCAATTAATCACTGTGTTGCAAGTGTAGTCATTAGGTCAATCCTGTAAACTGTTGTGCCAGAATGATGAAACGTTGCATCACAGATTCCTATGGACTCCCATGAATTTGTTTTGTAGTAGCAGATTACTGATTCAATGTTTTTGCCACAAAAGAATGGACTTCTAAGAATTATTTTGGAGCTGATAGGTTACCTTCTTTTCTTGTTACTGCTACATAACTTCAACTTTCAGATACTCCATACTCTAGTCGTCATGCCAACTGAGCAATGAAACCAGATTGTATTAGTAACTTCCAATTGTTACATCTCAATCTGCGGATAACATGATCATCAGGGAGTCTCCGGATTACTTGGCTAATGACCCACCTTAGAAATCTTGTCAGCCGAACATTTTAAGGTTTGATCATTTCTAGAGAAAAATCACTATCATTTAGACATCAAACTGACAATACTATGTCTATCACTTGATAGACCATACATGATGTATACCCTTTTATTCATTCAAAGAAACATGTATTCAGAGAAGTAAATGCCAATTTGTAACCTTGGAAGCCATGTCAATGTCCAAAACGACTTGTATTGCGACATGGAAGGAGTATTTATTTCTTCAACAGCGGCACATGCAGAAATCGGCGACCAAAACTGAAAAACAATGAGGATCCGGTCTTATATGAAAAGAATAAATGACAACACCTGGACCTTCTAAATTGACATACACTAGTTACTGTGATCCATACATACAGGGTAGAGTGTACCATGCCTTTGATCCCAATTACTTGAAATCCTAAGTCAAAATTCCTCATATTGGATCAAACGTTGAGCATATATATCCAGGTACCCCTGCAGGACCGAAGTCACTGTAACAAGCTCAAAAGAAGAAGGATAAAAAATAATGTAAACAGAAAAGCTTCACCCAACATCAATAGCTAGTGATATACAACATGGTAAAGGTAGCATGGAGCCATGGACTGCAGAACAGCTCTCTATCTGATCAAATCCTTGTGTTATTTGATTCGGTACACCTCCATTAAAAGATGAAAAGGAAGCTATTTTCATACCATGCTAATTAAGCTACGAATCAAGCCTAGGTTGTTAATTTGCCCCAATTCTATCCTTGTCCAAACCCATAGCCCAAAATGTTAGGCTGCATTTTTACACAAGCTACCAAGTGAATTTTCAGGATCGTATCAACTGAATCGACAAATCTTAAGATTGAGAAAGTGCATTCATACATGATCTTAAGATTGACAATCACCACATACACACATGCACCTCATAGTCAGACAGGTACGTTGTCTACAGCTGGACAGGTTCCACCACAAGGAACTTATCCAACTCTCAAGACAATACATGTTCTTTTTGCTTCACATAACAAGATATGTTAACGGGCTGGGTTTTGACAAAGACCAATAACCAGTTAAATAGACTACATTAACCTCACAACTAACAGGTTATAAGTTCTACTACATTATGTACATTACACTAGGACAGGGCACATGCTATGGCCTATGGTGATTAAGCACCAACCAAACCTTACTTACCAGTCTTACCAATACCACAGTATCTAGAGACGATAAAGATCACATATGGCGGTCTGCACCCCCAGTACACATATGACATAACCCTTAATTTCGTTCACGATTTGCTGCTGCTCGTTGATGGTTGGCCTTGCAGTTTGTGCGTGAAGAAACAGGAAGGTACGTTATTAGGCCGAGTGGGTTGGGGCTGCTGACGACGCTCGTTGGGAGGTCCTTATATTGTATCGCTCGTAAACCTTCTCGCGGTTCTCTTTCCACCAATTCTCAGCCTGATGCTCCCCAAAGCGCCTTTTGCTGCAAATTAGAAATATTTCAAAGAAGGGAGGATGTCAACGCTATTAATATTTTGCAATGAAATATAGGCTTGTCACTTGTCAGTAGAGCAGAAGCTCAGCTACAGACCGAAACAGAAGTGTGAGACAGTGTTTAATGTGAACAAGATAACCTGGAGTTCTCCTTTTCCGATAGTGTTTAATGTGGAAAAAAAAAGTGCTCTAAATATGATTATAAACTAAATGAACTGTCAGACCTCTTGTTGCATATGAACTCGCGGGACGGTAAAATATTGTCCAATGACTAATCAAGCAACTAGCATATTGCAATCATGAATATTCAGTGAGTTGTTTGCATGTGCAAATTACAAAGCTAACTTGGGGGTAGAAAGCATGACAGGAAATAGCTTAATCACCTGAACCGAACCCTCTTCAGCTCTCGGGTGCCGTCACCGAGGTCCTTCAGCTTCATGAAAACACCTGCTTCATACTCTTCCAGCCATTCATCATGCAAGCGCCTGGCAGCGCCGTTGCCGTTCACGCTAGAGTGGGCAGCAACACGTGGCTCGGCGCCGCTTGGAGCATGCATTGTTCCATCCATACTGCCTGTACTGCTAACTGATGATGGAACAAGGCTATCAAGGCTAGCTATTGTAGGAAACTTAATTTGCTGGACAAGGAAAAAAAATCTGAAATTAAGCAGAGCATCACATCTACAACATTATCTTGGCCCGATCTGAACATATGAAGGCCCAATTTTGTGCAATCAATTGGCCCGATCGACTTGAGACAATTCAATCCGGGAAGATTGCGCTGTCCGTCACCGACGAGCAAGAATCGCCGACGCGAAACAGACAGAAATGGTATACCTTGAGATGTCGCTGCTGCTGCTCCTCCGCCGAGCTCAGCTGCTCCCGATCTGGGACAAGGAGGAGACGAGAGGGCGCGGCAGCGCCGGATCAGAGGTGGGGGGGAGCCGGTGGCTCTGGCGGTGGCGCCGCCGGCGGGTGGGGCGAGAGGGGATCGAGCGAGGGTTTGGATGGGTTTTGATTGGATAGGGAGGAAATTTACAGAAAGCCACCGCATTTGCTAGGTTGTCAAATAACCACCGTTTTCATCAAAAAAAAGTTGAGAGGCGTTTTTAACATTTTTTATCAAACCCATCACTCCAGGATAGTATTGTACTCTCAATATATGATCTTTTAGATCACTACTATTATTTTAGCTGGACATTTAGAGTTCCAGACAGCCTGCCCCAAACTTGTTTAGGACTAAAGGCTTTGTTGTTGTTGTTGTTGTTGTTGTTGTTGTTGTTGTTGTTGTTGTTGTTGTTGTTGGACATTTAGAATTTCAAACGACACAAGGGGTGGAATTTTAACTCGAAACTCATGAGCTAAACGAGTAGCTCGTGACTCGGCTCGAACTCGATGACTAACGAGTCGAGACGAATTTTAATCTGAGCTGGTTAACAAAATAAGTTTAACAAGCCGAGCTAACCAGGTAATCGTTTAGCCCATTAATTATGCTCGTTAATCAGAAGGGACGTGAGATAAGTATCAATATAGTTGTAGATTACTGTCATTTATGGCGTGTACAAAGTGTTTCTTTAGTGTAAATTGTTGGTTGTTGTGAATTGTGAAGAAAGTTCTATGTCTATAAATATATTCTTGTAGATTAGTTGCATACATAATATGTATATTTTGTTATTCATGTCCTTACATGAGTCGAGTTGAGTTTAAATCTAAGTTCATCATGTTAACGAGTCGAGCTGAGCTAACTCGTTATCTTAACGAGGTCTAACGAGTCGAGCCCACCCCTAGATGACACTTTTAAACATTTTTTCTTCGGTTTGATTCTTCGGTTGGTAATTAATTATCAACTTTCTCCCTACGGAAAAAATAGTTATCAACTTCCAACGTGAACCTTCTTAGAATTTTATTGTAGGATTTTTCAAGTGCAGCGTTTTGATGCTCAGCCTACATGGAGACAATTATTTGAAACATTTGAAATACACGTTTCAAAGTTTCAAAAAAATTCCGTTGCTCAAAAAAAAGTTTCGAAAAATTCTGAAAAAGATGTGCATTGACATAGGCATGCGTACTACACCTGTGTAAAGTTTCATGAGAAAATACATTGATTCATGAACTACATCTATACCTACCTAATAATAAAGAGTTATTGCTTGTGGCGGTACGTCACCGAAATTGCCCCCAAAGTTACAAAATATTACCCAACGCTGCCATCTATAAGTGATAAAAAAAACATTTCACACAAGGGAATCACTGCGCTGTGTGCGCTGGGAGAAGACACAATGTGCCTGTTTGGGCCGAACCATGTCCGGGCGGCCTGTTTTCTAAATTTTGCTTTCCTTTTCCGTATTCATTTTTTTCTACTTCAAATAATTTGGGCTTAAAAAGAGTTTCCAAAATTAAGAAAAAACTGTGAATTTTGAAATAATCTTTTAATAATTCATAAATATTTTTTGATTCAGACAATGTTCGTGATTTATAAAAAATGTTCACATATACAAAAAGTTTTCGCAATTTTGAAAACAAATGGTTGGGAAATCCAAAAATATTTATGATTTTATTGAAAGTTCGTGTATTAAAAAATGTTTATGAAATTGAAAAAAATTCGCCAATTCAAAAAATGTTCATGAATTGAAAATTATCCTGAAAATTAAAAAACTGTTCATGGCTTACAAAATAGTTTATTGGTTCATAAAATGTTCGCATATTCAAAATTGATCACGCGTTTTGAAAAATGGCCGTTAAATCAAAAAAATCGTGAATTTCAATAATTGTCCCATCAATTTGCAAAAACAAATGTTCGATGATTCTAGAAATGTTTCCCTATTCAGGAAAAATGTTTTTTCAAATGTTCAGAATTTTAAAATAATGTTTGAAAATAGTACAAAATGTCCATGAATTTATTTTTTTCATGATTTTAGAAAATGTGCGAAAATCTGTAAAGATGTTCATAAATTTAAAAAAAATCACGAGTTTAGTTTATTTCATGATTTTTAAAAAAATTTCACAATTTTACGAAAATGGACTGATAGTGTATCTCGGTCATGCAGCAAAATATGGTCATGGCCATTGGAAATTATGTTTTTTTTTCTCCCGTTGCAACACACGGGCCGTTTTGCTAGTGAAAAAGTGAAAACCAATTGTTTTATATTGTGAACAGTCCATGCATTGTTCACTGTTTTCCGTGTCAGAGATTTATCTTTTTTCTTTAGCTAACGAACCAATGTATTTCGTCATGAATTGCAAGCATGCAGTATACATCCGGATTATACCATGCTCGGGCTCCAAAACGAATTATATCGCCCCTTTTTTCTAAGAAAGAAAGAAAGGTTAACCCGCCATCTGCATTTTTTTAAGATGAACCTGGCCTCTGCATCGTGAGATGGGCACATCCATGTATTGCTTTTTTTAGAAGAGAGAATGGAAGAAAAGGAGAATTGTCTTGGTGAAAAGATGATCTCTCAGCATGTCGGAGAAGAATTTTTCCTCCATTACAATAGATGTCACAACTAAATATTCTTTGCTAGAGATAATGCCCTTAGATAATTCATTTTATAGCACGCTTCTTACCGTGAAAAAGCTCATAGATCCTAGCCTCCAAAGGTTTTTGAAACCAACATATCTAAGTTTATAATTTCCTAAAAGAAATTCTTCATGTGCACATAGTTGTGAACTACCTGTTTGTAAACTTCAATAAAACAATATATTCATTTGTACACTATAAAGACAGATATGTGGATATAAAATAGTCTAATATTCTTTTTTGAGGAAAAATAGTCTACTATATTTATCCGACTAAGCCTGCAAGTCAAACTATTTATCCGTGGCATATAGAGCACATAGATACTACTATATTTATCCGACTAAAAAAACTATATTCAACCTCAATTTTTTTAATAATGTTTGAAATTATAAGTAAGACGTCTTATTTATTTACAAATACCGGACTCGCTATAGCCTAAGGGCAGAATGTATGTTCTCATTTCTATTACCACCTCTAATCATATGGAAGGCTAAAGATAACATTGAGAAATTATCATGGCAACTGATTGTGTGTAGCACCTTAAGAGGCTGTCTAGAATGACTTTAAAATTAGTGTGGTCACTTGCAACCACTCGAATGAGGCCTAATTTGTGGAAGATATATATCCAAGTACAATTGCAGGACACAAGTTCTTATGTAAAAAATAATCATACTGAGGAAAAGGATAAAAAAACTGGAAGAGAAAAAACCCTTCACCTAGCTACAATGGCTAGTGTGATCTATAACATGGTAAAGGTACCATGCCCTATTTGTTTGATCATGTCCATGTATGTACATTACACTGGGATAGGGCCCATGCTACAGCCTCAGGCGATTCAACACCAACCAAAAACTTGACTTATCATCCTATCCATATTACAGTATGAAAAGACGATAAAAATTGCAGTGGCGATCGCATATGGCGCTCTCAAGCCCGGTATGTATGACCACAGTTTTGTTGATAATTTGCTGTTGTTGGTCTATCTTGCAGTTTGTGTGTGAAGAAACAGGTGCCGGCGTGCAACAGGTCATCCACAGGTAAGCTAATAGGCCGACCGGGTCGAGGCTGCTGACGAGACCCGTTCGGAGCTCCTCACGTTGTATTTCTCGTACACTTTCTCGCGGTTCTCGTTCCACCAATTTTCAGCTTGATGCTCCCCAAAGCGCCTTCGGCTGCAAACAGGAAATGTTCCCAAGAGGGGAGATGTCAATGTAACAGTGAGTGTAGCAGAAGCATAGGGCAGAATGTATAACACAACTCTCAGCTACGCACTGAAGCAAAAGTAATAATTAACGTGCTGGACAACATAACCGGGAGTTCTCATTTTCTGAGTGTCAAATGTGGGAAAAAAATGTGCTCTAGAATATGATAAGAAACTACAATTTGGTCGCATATCAACTTGTGGCCAATACCATATACTATATGCTGTCTGAACGGTAAGATTGTGTCCACTGACTAATCAAGCAACTAGCATTGCAGTCATTAGTGTTCCATGAGTTGTTTGTATGCGAAAAAAGAAAAGTCAATTTGGGAGAAGAAAGTAAACAGGACAGGAAAGAACTTAAATACCTGAAGCGAACCCTCTTCAGATCCCGAGTCCCGTCACGGAGGGTCGTGAGCGTTATGTAAACACCTGGTTCGTACTGTTCGATCCACTCAGCCTGTACTTGGTTGCTGGATATTGATATTGTTCCTCGAGGCTTGTATCCGTCCTCGCCATTTTGAAGGGACCTAGCATCTATGCTGACATTATCATCAGCTCTGCTACTTACAGACAGCATCTCATCACTATTGCTGTGGGCTCTTCGATGAGGACGATCCGACCCGTGAGGACTGGTAATTCTAAGGCTGTGAGTGCTGCCTTCACTATTTTCACTAATATTGCCTAGTAATTTGTGTTGATTTGAGATTCCCCCATTCAAATGTGGCGATCGTCCAGAGTTTGGACTTGGTGCATTGAGCAACTCATTCCTTGCTTGGTGAACCTTTCCATTCATGCTAGAGTAGGTAGCAACATGTGGCTCGATGCCGTTTGGAACATGTACTTGCTTTGCTTCATTGAAATCATAAGCTCCATGTTCTGGTGGTAACCTCTCAGCCATGTCCTTCAGCTACAAATTTCAGAAAAAAAACACTCAATAATGCATATTTAACAAATATTTCTGGTGAAAAGAGGTACCCTGTTCTGTTTGAAAGAAACCCAGATGATAGATCTGAGATGTAGAAACAGCAGGAAGCACACATTTGGATGGGGTGCTTACCTCCTTTCTTTTTTGTTTCTGTTCGCACATGCAGTTTTTAAGAAAGAAATGGATTTGATCACAATGCATCATTTTACTCTCTTTTCTTACAATGAGCTATCACAAGGCCATTTTGATGATGCATTTGGCTGAAAAGAACCTCCAATACTCATGCAAAAACTATACTGTGAAAAGCCTATCATGCATCTCTACTTTTCTCGGCGATGGAAGATTTCATATTGTAGGAGAAGCACAGTTGTATAAAAAAATGACTATCTATTGTAATGCATTATGGTTTACGTTGATCAGTTGGCCCAATACAACATGATAGAAACCAAGAGAGCTACAGCATTGAAAATTACCTGTGCCGTTAAAGATTTTATAACTTCCTTTGCAGCTTTGGATTTTGCAGACTCCTCTGCAACCAGTGTCATGGCCTCTTGTACTTTCTTGGCCGACTTATGCAGTTCAAGTTCATGATGGTCACAGCGATTTCTCAAGCTGTCAACCTACACAACATATAGAAGAAGTAGTCTAAATTTCTTGCGCACATACATACAGTGATTATTAACACCCAAGCAAATTTCTATCTGCTGAATAATAAAGAAAATGAAGTAGATACCTGTGCACGCAGCCTCTCAACTTCCTGGCTTAAGAGCTCATTTGCTTTCACCAGATTATCGGTGGCACTTTTTGAGAGAGAGAGACCATGAGTTGTTGGAACTGGTGTTGTAGAACGTGGTGGGCTAGACCTGCGAGAGAAAGGGGAAACGGCTCTTGAACTGGTTACTGACCGGGCCGCCGGTGTTCGCGCTGCTCTCGGAACCGCTGGTCTGTTGAGATCCACGGCACCAGAGAAAGCGATATCTCTCAACTGCAGCAGCGAGCTAACTTGAGGATTCCGGAGAAATGACAGCGCGTCAGTCTTCTTCCCCTGTTTTGCTGCCTTGCTGTCCAGACTTCTAATCATGTCCATATTACTAGAGAGGACGGATCTTCCTACTCTAGCTTCTCCATTGGTTTCACCTGGTGCAAGGTCTTTCTTATTACTAGCTGAAGAAGTAGAGGCATTCTTTAACTTGGAGTAGCAGGAATCACAGACGCGGTGAAGTTTCCCGGGATTCGGAGCCAACGCCGCTCTCAACGCCTTTCGTGAGGTGCATGCATTACAGTGGACAAGCCCACAGTTATAGCAGTTATGCCTCTTTCGGGTAAACCCGAATGGCTGCCGACATGAGGAGCACTGGGACTGATCGGCTCCAGAGACCCATTTGTGCAGGCATATGGCAGCAGTGAAGTTTGCACCACAGGCTATGTGCCTAACAGCTCTGTCTCTCAATGCCTCGACCGGTGTGGGCACCTTCCGGTCCTCTATATCTCCATGGCCCAATCTCCCATTAGCTCCTTTGCCCCATGTAAAAACCTCACTTCTACTTGTCAAAACCGCAACATGGTAGGAACCACAAGCGATCTGGAGAACATGCTCACTCGCAATCTTATCTTCAACCAAACATGGCCTCCCATCTGAATTCAGATTCCCGAGCTGGCCATAAACAGAATTGCCCATGGTCCACACTTTGCCAGAAGTTGTCAAGCCTACGGTAAGACTGTGGCCACATGCGACCCTGTAAAAATCATAATCAATAAGGGAAGCCACACAGGTAGGCTTGAGCCGTGCCTCCTTATCACCGTGACCGAGTCGATGCTTGTCGCCATCTCCCCATGTGAATAGCTTCCCGGCAGACACGGTTGCGCTGGACTGAGTGACAATAACCTCTACAATGGCTGCAGTGTGCCACACACCGCATGCAACTGCAATGGTTTTCAGCCCAGACAGTGACTCTACCTCCCTTGGACATGAAATGCTCTTCAGATCTCCATGGCCTAACACCCCAAATGAACCATCTCCAAAGGTGAACAGTTGACCCATCGATGTAATCAAGGCTGTATGCCAGGTCCCGCAGGAAACATAAGCAATTTGGAGACCTTCCAGTGGTCCAGAAATCCTCCTGGGTATCCAGTGTCCTACATCAGTGCCATGCCCTAGAAGTCCAACATTGTGAGTTCCATCGCCCCAGGTATAAAGCTCGCCCGTTGTTGTCACAGCACAGGTATGAAACTCCCCACAGGCAACAAAATCTATGTTGCAAGCTGCTAAAGACTCGACGAGACGAGGGTGCACAGAATCTTCCCGTGTTCCATGGCCAAGGCGGCCTCCAGAATCTTCACCCCATGTAAAAACTTCTCCATTTCTTGTGACCAACGAGGCATGCCTGACCCCACAATCCACATGGTACACATCAAGGACTAAATTGGACTCCAACGGCTTTGGGAGGAGGAAATCAGTCTTCCCAGTTGATCTGACTACAGTGTCGGAACTGGTTCGTGCAGAGTTGTCACAAACAACTTCACCCCACACATAAACATCACCTAAAGAGTCACAGTCATCTTGTGCAGAACCATGGCTGGATGTGCTAGGGGCACTAGAAATGCTTGCTCTAAGAACATCCAATGGTGGCCCCTTTGTGTACATATTTGTCACACCTGATGTCCAAGTAACTACAAAGCGATGAGGATACTACCAATATACAGATACACCACCAACTGCCATGATAGTATCGTGTAGAATACCAATGCTGCTGGAGCTATAAGCCAGAATAAGGTGGATATCTCAAACACCTGCACATAATTAACAGCAAGTGTAAAGTCATTGTAGTGAACCAGACTGGAACAAAAATAAAACTTCATGAAAGAGAGAAAAGAAGCAAAAGTATGTGCAGATAGCAGGTTATGAGATGCCACATAACAGTAGCATGGAAAGCACATAGTACAAACTATATTCAGTGGAGGTAAGGAATTCAAGACAATGTCTCATGCAAATAATAGTAACCATGATGGCAGGGAGGATCAAAAAGCAGGGCAGGTTTGCAAAGTCTTTTATTGAAAAGAATGAACTAGTATTTCACTGGATGTGAGAACAAGTTCCCTGTATTCAGTGTAATTGTGATCCTTTATGGAAAAAAGGACAATAACTTCAGGTAACATTTTCTAACATTAGGAGAATCCCAATTGTACATCAGAACAGAATAGTTCTGCTGGTAACTTGAAAATGCAGTGTTACAGAAAATGCTGTGTAATCATTCTCCTGTATAATTTGGGGCCTCGTCATTCTCACCAAAAAAAAAAAAAAAGCAGAACTAGTATTACAAAAAAGCAGACCAGCTTTCCTAAGTCTTATATTGAAAAGAACGAACTAGTATTTCACAGGATGTCGGAACAAGTTTGCGGTATACAGTATAATTTTGACCCTTCAGGAGAAAAAAAAAGGACAATAACTTCAGGTAACATTTTGTAAAATTAGGTGAACCCCCACTGTACAACAGAATAGAATAGTTCACAAGTTTTTTTTTCCCGGGATAAAATCGAAATCTATACTGCATCATGAATCATCGCTAACGCTAACTGCGTGCTTCCAAATCTGTACCGCATCACTGAACCATAATTTCACAACCCTGCGGGGGTTGGCAGTAAACATTACCCCTACATTTCTGACAAAATCGTCGAGTTGTATCCTCAATTGGAGAACTTACATCCTACATTAGACAACAAAACCTTTTGCTCCTATACTACCAGATCAAATTACAGAAAAAGCAGGGCAGGTCCGATAAGTTCTATATTGAGAAAACCGAACTAGTATTTCACCCGATGTGGGAACAAGTTTGCTGTATTCAGTGTAACTTTGATCCTTCAGGGGGGGAAGGGACAGTAACATTTTCTAAAAATGGGAGGGAGAACCCCAATTGTACATCAGAACAAAACAGGATAAAATCAAATATTTTTTCCCTCCAGGACAAAATCAAATTTTGTACTGTATCATGAATCATCGCTAAACACTAACTAATCGCCTACATAGCCATATAATTTCATAAGTATCTGTTCTCTGCCTTCCCCACAGGCTTGGGAGTAACCTTACCCCCAATTTTCTGACAGATTGTATCCTCAATTGGAGCACTTTGCTCCAACATTACACCACACAAAATCTATTGCTCCTACATTACCGGACCGAATCGGCATCAGGTGGCACAGGCTACCTGAATCCCAAGAATCAGCAACAAAAAATCCTCAAGAACTACCAACGGGGGGTAAAACAGCCACCTTTGCTGCCGCAGAGCAAAGGCCCAGAACCAACCTCCCAAATCCGCATACAGAGCACAAATTTGTGCAGGAAGGCGGAAGATTTGCTCACCGGAGCCCCGCGGGGAAGACGAAGCAACCGCGCCCCGCGCGCCGCAGAAGAAAGAAACCGCCCCTCCTCCTCACCTCCTCCGCCTAGATCCGCCCAGCCGCAGCGCCGCCGTACACGGAACAGATTCGCCGGCCGCCGTACGCCGCCGGCGGCTGGAGAGTCGATGCGCTACCACCACACTCCCTCTTTTCTCTCTCACTCCTCCTTCTCTCTCTCCCTCTCTCTTTCTCTCTCTGACCAGTACAAGAAGTACTGAAACACACGGGTGACCGCCCTCACACTCCTCGTCCCGACCCTTTCTTTCTCCTTTCGGGTGGGGGGCGCTCTGCTCCGGATCCCCCGGCGGCGGTGCGGCGGCGGCGGTGGCCTGCCTAGTTAGTCGCCGTCATCATCATCACCCCACCCACGCACACACGCGCGCACATGCGCCTCTTGTGTTCTTGCTTTGGACTCTTCACTCCACTCCACTCACTCTGCCTGCCTAAGCTCGCTTGTTTTCTAAGCCACCCTCTGCTTAGTAGTTAACCACCTCTCTCAATGCTGCCACCATTGCCAGTGGAAAAGTAACCCAACCAGCTGGGCCTGCTTTGGCATGTTCCTTGTGGCTTTCTTTAATCACAATCACACTGCTGTGCTATGTGTTTAGTTTCTATTGGGATCTGGATCCTCTTGTTCTTGCCACCATTCCTCTCATCTACTAGTTATGTGCTCTTTTTTGTCTTCAGAAGAGAAATTGATTGTTTCGTGTATGAGTATCGCCGCCGAAAAAGATCGGTGTGTTGATAATGTGGTTTTCTTTTGTCTCGGAGAGAGAAAAATCATCTCGCATAACTCCGCGGAAAATTTGATGTGTCGATGAAGTGGTGGTTTAGGTGGGTGATTTGGTCATTTGGTTGGTTTTTATCAGGCTTGGTTTGCTGCTGTTCAATTATGGCCCGCTAAACATATTTTATACTCTTGTCACACTTTAGCTGAATCCTAATTTATCCGTTTCTTCTTTTTTCAGGCACAATATCTCATATACATATCCTGGTGTATTATTGGCTTATTGCTATCCCTTGTAAAGAAAACGCATTGCCCAACCAAAAAGAAATATACTACCAGTACTTGACAGAATGTGTTGATGATGCTACAATACATGTGTTTTGGCGCTAGTGGGGTGATTTGGTCATTTGGCTGGGCAGGATTAATGAATGGTGGTGCTGCTTTTGAGAAGATCGCTAGATTAATAGAATCTAGGTTGGAAAATGCAGGGCAAAAACCAGTATAAAATCTTGTAAGCAACTTGATGCTGCTAGTAGTAATATATTGACATGAGCAGCTAGATTGTTGTACCAAAATCAGCAAAGAGATCAGGAGGGCTCTGCTTCCATAAGAAGCCTTTTTCTTGGAGGCAGCAACCACCACCTGTCCTGTCCCCCCCGTATAGATGCAAGAGAATGTCTGCAGCGACGACTTTGTTATTAGGGATACAATGTGGAGTACTAACACAAGATCATCTAGAAATTGAGACCAGATAAGCTTTGCTGCAAATTTAATCAATCAGTTAATGGAGGCTGTGCGTCGGTCAGTGCATCCATGTGTAGGTGTGCTGTCCTGGATCGATGCATTTAAGATGGTTGATCCAAGAGGGGGCACAAGATCTGTCTGAAATATGTATGGAACACCACCATCTTGAATTGTCACTACTTCACTTCATGTGTGGCCAGTGAACATTGAATGTGCTGCTGCTGGTACGTGTGGTAGTATGTTGGAGTGGAGCTCACATATGAGGCATGACTCACCATAAATTTGAATTTGAGGAGTACTGTCCACTGTGTAACATGTGTGGACATGTATGGAACACATGTCTTGAATTTGTCTGAAATATGTATAGAACACCACCATCTTGAATTTCATGATTTTTATTTCTTCCTTTGAAAAAGAGGCCGGTTTTTTAGGTTTGAGCAGGGGAAAGTTTTTTGAGGTTTGAGGTTTGAGCAGGGGTTTACAAGGCCCGTCTTGGAAACACTGGTACCAAGACAAAAGCGAGAAAGCAGAGGATTGATACTGATTTTTTATTTGATGCAGAAAGATGCTAGAAGCGAGGGGGGAAAGGCCCGCACGCATGCCAAGGAATTAATGTTGATTTGGAAAGCAAGAGAAATGGAGTAAAAAAAAAGCCGGCATGATTAAGATAGAGGAAAGCGTACATTTCTATTCGTTGTTCTGAATTTGGGAGGTTTGGGAAGTGGCCTAATAAACACGAAGCGGAGGGAGCATCATATTTTATTTGTTATTTTGGACACTAGTTCTCTCCGAATGACCATTATATTGCTCTCTAACTGTGCTTTAGTAAAATGTTCAAAATCTAATTCAGTAAGGAATTTTTTACTGGACAAATCTAGTCTTGTTAGTAATAACATTTGGACATATTAGCGGTCAAATTTTAGCTGCCGTACACATCCTAAGATTGTGTGTTTCCATTTAAAAAGTATGAAGGGAATGTGTCTTTCTGGCCATACAAATTCGCTAGTTTTCTTCACCCGGATTAACTACTAACTTATCATCGATCAATTCGACGGATGAACAAGTGGATCACTGTCAGTACTACCTTGTGTTCCTTGACGACAATTCATACAATTGGCGTTTCCTTGGTTAGGCCGCATGTGATTGCTATCTGACGACAAGATAGAGAGATTATCTCTTACTCTGTGCAGCTAATCAAGGGGGGCAATAATTCCATGAGGCCCATGCATGCATGTACGCGACGCAAGCATGTGATTCCGCCGCCATGAAATGCCAAGAGAAGAGCTGAAAAACTCGATGATGTGTCATGGTCCAAGAGCCTATATATGTGTAGCCTCCCATGCATGTGATGGCCATGTATCATTCTTGGCAAGTAGGCAGATCATCACATCATGTACGTCCTTGAAGCCTCCAAGCAGCAAGAGGACAGGGGTAGACATGTCGCTCAACCGAAGGTGCAATGCAGATGGATGGCGGTGTGATGGTGATGCGAGATTTGGTGCGTGCGTGGCTTCATGCCTTTGTTGTGTATCAATCATGCATGTTGTGTTGGGGTTGGACTGGACATTTGTAGGTTGGAAAAAGATCGAGATGATCTTAGTTGTCACATATCCTCCAACTAGTAGAAAGAGAAAGTCGCTAAGATTAAAGCTTCCAACTCAAACTGTTTGTGGGTCATGATTACTTACCACGGACGTAGTTTGCACATTTCGTTATTTTTCTCATTTTTTTCATAATCACAAATGTCTTGTGTGGTTGCAGCACATCTCAACAATAATACAATCATTACGATAATAATACCCAAAATATGGGACATATTAGTCGGCCTCACCAAGGACGTGTGTCCCCTAATTCGTCACATGTGACCCCTTAGTGCCACATGTGTTTCTATCACCGATAATGACGTCACAATGAATACCGATACATATTACATCGCCATCCACGTTGTCGTCATTATCTCCTACTCGTTTCATGTATCTTGAGCAATGAAAAAAATAGCGCGCTACAGCAAAATAGCGGCGACCTCAAAATATGCTATTAGCGTGCTATATCGCGCTATAGCGTGCTATTAGCGAGACATTGTACATCGATATATTTAGCGAGGCAATTCTCAATACGCTATAGCGTGCTATTAGCGACGCTATAGCGCGCTATTTTTTTCAGTGATCTTGAGGCACCCTCACTAACGAAGAGCAGCCGAACGAGCAAAGTGGAGATGACTAGCATGTTTTGTGTGTCAATATTTTTAAAAGAGAAAAATACATTCAATGCCCTGCTTTATAAGAAAGCATAGGTTTAGGCTCGGTAAACGAGCACACATAGTACAAAGCCAAAAGCATACCACCCACTGTCATGAAGAGCAACCATGCACCATCCACAACCATCACAGACGAGTAGCATCACCACACATTGGCCAACACCTTGACAGTTTATAAGCATACCGCAAGAAGTTTATAAGGATGAATATCTTATACTGCATACCCTGTGCCCTCTCCTCTAGGGGTTGAGGGCGTTGCACAACACAACAATATTTTTCGCCGGAGATTAAGTGGAGAGTCTTGTGTTGGCAAGCATGGTTGCAATAACTATCTTGGTCGGTGCACAAGTAGTTTTGCCACCACCGTCACGACACATTGAACATTGAAACGACAATCTGTCATATGTAGAGCCGACAATCTACAGGATGAGAGTGCCATGGGCTCTCCTATTGATGGCCACACCAGGGCGGGATGGTTTGGTGAGGCTCTTATCCCATTATACAACATCGCCGCCGTGGGCGAGAGGATGATCTATAAAACTCGAACCACACCCGCATGCCGAGAAGCAGGTTAAGGCTGTCGTATGCAAGGAAATTGGCATCGAACAACATGGAAAACTCGATGAATGAGAACCTACTTCACTGGTGATAGAGTTTTTTCTCGTTATTTCACTTGATTTTGTTGTTATTGTTGTAGCTCTCACTTTAGAGAGAGAGAGAGAGGGAGGGAGAGGAAGATAGAGAGAGAAATCTATCCTACATGCAACCCATCGTTGGGCCATGTTGGATGCACACCAAAGACTATCTTCTCCAAGACCAACATGTAGGTGCAGTCCATCAACGTGTCAGGTTGTATCCACACTAGAACATATCCATGGGTTGTGCTTACTCAGGCCCAATCCACTAGAGGGAGAGAATGCACGTTGAAATTTCAAAGAGCGATATGGGAAAGAAACAGGAAGGGGGGAAACACTTTCTTCTTCTAGTCGCCTTAGCAGGCAGGTAGACAAAACAACAAAGTAAGAAATAAAAACCGTGTTAATATCTTGAGATTAAGAAGCTTCCGAGGCAAAAAAAAACTTTTCATTAATAAATTGAATTGAATTTGATCGAAGAAATTGAAACACAGAGAAGAAAACAAAATCTTTAATAAAACCAATCAAAATTGTTTGTCTCCATCTCCATCTTTTGCACCCTTGTCTGTTCTGAAGACAATAGTGAAAAAACTCCAAAAGATCAAACTTGCACAACTTGTACTAAGTTCGCCATAGGTTTGGGAAAACCCGGATGATCCCTCCACTCCACCTCAGTAGGTAACTGAGACCGATGAATGCACTTATGGCTAGGGACACACGCAAGGCAGGCTACCAAATCACCAAATCACCACCTCATGACCATTCTATCAAGGAAGATGACAATGAGCACACGAAAAGAAACAGGAGAAGGCGTTGAGAAAACCAACCTTGATGTCACGATTACCATCGCCATCACCTTGACAAGCCAAAGCCCTAGATGGCAACCCACCGAAACTAGGGTGGACGATTCGTGGGGCAGAACACCACAAGTTTCTTTACGCCCACCGCATTGGCCACGATGACCACACAACATAACGTGTGTGTGTGGGGGGGGGGGGTAGGAGGTAGTATTAGTTAGTGGAATCTCATATCCCATGCGACATCGTCTCTTACCGTCGAGAGGCTAACCAGTAAAACTTAGACCACACTTCAAACCCGGAGAAGCCAGTTAAAGCTACACGATGCAAGGAAGCCGAGGTAGAACAATGTGGATAAGATGATGAACGGGACCCTTGCTCGCTGCGGGTTAGGTTTTTCTCTTGTTCCCACTTCAGTTCTTTTCCCTGAGAAATTCTCACTTGATAAAAAAAGAGTGAGGTCTATGCCATGTGCAGACCATCGTTGGGACGGGCTGGATCTACATTGAAAGCCTATCTCCATCCTTTTATTTTGAGGGGCAGCCTATCTCTACCGCAAAACCTATATCTCGCTTATAGCGAGTGCCCCTTTCATCACGCTTGAAGTTGTTTCCTTGCGGTGTAGCTACTGGGCCGACCAAGTTTCATCTTGTTTTGTTCGTTGGTTTTCGTTCGAGTTCGCTCGCTGGGTTTCCTTCACTAGGCTTTCTCTGGGGATATTTTCTTCTTCTTTTGGGTTTTTCTTTGTTTCCTCACTAGCTTTCTTTGTCGGTTTTTGTTTATTTTCTTCTTCTATTTCCCCTTTTTTCTTTTTCTTTTTATTCTTCACAATTTTTCTTCTTCATTATACCTTGATTTTTTACCCTATTTTTTCATCGGTTTCTTTGGTTTATTTCTTCTTCTTCTTTATATGTTGGTTTTCTTGTTTTCTTTATCGATTTTGTCTTTCCTCTACCTTTCTTTTTGTTTCTTTGTCGGGTTTCGCTGGTTTTTCTTTGGTTTGTTTGTTTCTTTCTTGTTTTTCATATTTTTTTTGTTTCTATCTTGGTTTTCTCTGTTTTTCCAATACACGATGTACATTTTTCTTCTTAAATACAAGTTTTCAACACTTTTTGGAATAGATGGTAAAAAAAATCAAATACACAGTGAACATTTTTTAATGGAAGTAAACATTCTTTTCACACACAAATGTAATTTTTTCCTATAAATCAGAAACATTTTTATATACATGTTTAACATTTTTAAATACATAATTAATTTTTTTAGATATATGTTTTTTATGTCTGCTTTTATTCAATGTATGTTGTACATTACTCGTATACATCAGGAACATTTTTTTATACATGCTTAATTTTTTTAAAATACATGATCAACATTTTTTTCATATATATATTTTATGTTTTGTACATAGTTTTCATCTACATGAGAAACATTTTTCTATATAGATTTAACATTTTTCAAATTCTTTATTGACCTTTTTCAAATACTTGATTAACATTTTTCTAAAATACATGATCCACTTTTTTCATACACTTTGTATACATGAGAAACATTTTTCTATAAAAATTTAACATTTTTTAAATAATTGCTTAACTTTTTTCAAATGTTTTATGTAAGCTGTTTTTAATACACACACATATATTTGGAAATATAAACAAAATAGAAAAATGAAAATGAAAAAAAAACAGGGCAATAACCTGTGGCCTCCTGCTAAGAGGTACCCCTTGCGGGAGCCCCGTAAAGTTTACTTTGGTGGGCTGAGAGCGCACCAAGTGGTGCGTTCACCCACTGCCACATGTCACGTGCTGGACGCTCCCTCGAAATTATTTTTTTCTGTACGTGATTTTAAGGTTTTGAATGGGTTTTTTCTGGCTTTCGCCATGTTTTCCGTATGTTTTGGAGAAAATATTGAGTTCCTTTTTTTTGCGTGATCTTGTTTTTCTTCCCGCAGAAGCACATATTTGCTTTCGTGGTGGCACATTTGCTTCCACGAAAAGCACAATTGTGTCTCTCGAAAAGATAATGTGTGTTTTTCTCTTCCGGGAGAAGCACAAATTTGCTTCTCATGGAGGTACAGATTTGCTTCCACGAGAAGCATGGTTATACCTCTCGGAAAAGAAAAAGAACATGTTTCCTTACCGAATTCCACTTACCAAAGGCGCTTCACTCCCCGGCAACGGTGCCAGAAAATAGCCTTGATGACCCACAAGTATAGGGGATCAATTGTAGCTCTTTTCGATAAGTAAGAGTGTCGAACCCAACGAGGAGCAGAAGGAAATGACAAGTAGTTTTCAGTAAGGTAATGTCTGCAAGTGCTGAATTGTAAGTAGTTGAGTAGCTTGATAGCAAGATAACTTGTAACGAGCAAGTAACGATAATACTAACAAGTATGCAGCAAGGTAGCCCAATCCTTTTGAGGCAAAGGAAAGGTCAAAACGGTCTCTTATAATGAGCAAAGCGTTCTTGAGGGCACACGGGATTTCATCTAGTCACTTTCATCGTGTTGGTTTGATTTGTGTCCGCTACTTTGATAATTTGATATGTGGGTGGACCGGTGCTTAGGTGTTGTTCTTACTTGAAGAAACCTCCTACTTATGATTAACCCTCCCGCAAGCATCCGCAACTACGAGAAAAGTATTAAACTCTAGGATCCAATCGGTCCCTTACGGAATAGTGCATAAACTGAGGTTTAAGTTTCTGTCACTCTCGCAACCCACCATCTATTTACTACTCCAAAATGCATTCCCTTAGGCCCAAATATGGTGAAGTGTCATGTAGTCGACGTTCACATGACACCACTAAGGGAATCACAACATACATACCATCAAAATATCGAACACATATCAAATTCACATGATTACTTGCAACATGATTTATCCCGTGACCTCAAGAACAAAAGTAACTACTCACAAACAATGAACATGCTCATGCTCAGAGGGGTATTAATATGCATAATGGATCTGAACATATAATCTTCCACCAAATAAACCATATAGTAATCAACTACAAGATGTAATCAACACTACTAGTCACCCTCTAGCACCAATCTATAGTTCCGGTAACAAGATTGAATACAATAGATGAACTAGGGTTTGAGATGAGATGGTGCTGGTGAAGATGTTGATGGAGATTGCCCTCCCCAAGATGGGAGAGTTGTTGGTGATGATGACGACGATGATTTCCCCCTCCGGGAGGGAAGTTCCCCCGGCAGAATCGCTCCGCCGGAGGGCAAAAGTTCTCCTGCCCAAGATCCGCCTGGAGACGGCGGTGCTCCATCCCGAAAGTCTTCTCCTTATTTTTTCTAGGTCAAAATGACTTATATACCAAAAGATGGGCACCGGAGGTGGGCCGAGGAGGCCACCACCCACCAGGCGGGCCTGGGGGGCCTGGCGCGCCCAGGTGGGTTGTGCCCACGTGGTGGCCCCCCTCTGGTGTTTATTGGCTCCAATATTTCTTAAATAATCCATAAAAATTCTCCGTGAAGTTTCAACTCATTTGGAGTTGTGCAGAATAGGTGGCCTGACGTGGCTTTTCCAGGTCCAGATTTGCAGCTGCCGGAATTCTCCCTCTTGGTGTGTTCCTTGCAAATTATGAGAGAAAAGACATTAGAATTACTCCAAAAAGCATTATTATGGATAAAAAAATATAAATAACAGTAAGAAAACATGATGCAAAATGGACGTATCAACTCCCCCAAGCTTAGACCTCGCTTGTCCTCAAGCGAAAACCGAAATCAAAAAAACATGTCCACATGCTTTGAGAGAGAGGTGTCGATAAAAACAAAATACAGACATAGAGGCATCATGTTGATTATTATAACAGGAACAAAATTAAACATAGGACTTTTATCATAAAACTTGCATCATATACTTCCTATGAATAAGTAACAGTTCATCACACAATCGAAGTATAAAGCAAAAAGTCTATTAGAAACCAACAAACTATGTTCTCAGTCAACTTTGCAACTACAATTCATCATCTTTTCAGGAAGAGTCACGTGTCGGAGCCTTTAGGCAAGTCCACATACTCAACCATCATATAGTCTTCTATGATTGCTAACACTCACCTCGTACCCATGAGCAAAACGTTTCAACCAGACACATAGAAAGATAGGGGCTTGTAATTTCGCCTCCCAACATACTCACCTCAAGGGTGATGTCAACAATAATAACTTATGCTATCTATATTCAACTGGACATATGTGCCTAGATATTTCCTCACCACATGATGCTTGCCAAAAGAGTAAATAAAAAGGAATAGAAGGAAAACTTTGACTCTTTGCATAAAAGTAAATACATAAAAGTAAAAGATAGGCCCTTCGCAGAGGGAAGCAGAGGTTGCCATGCGCTTATTTGTTTGCATGCTCAATCCCTTAGTGCAAGAGAACGTCACGTTGTATTGCCCCTTAAGATGGCAACCTTTATTATGTAGTTTGTCGCTTTTATTCTTTGTCATCCAAGTTCGTACAATGCTCAATTTTCTCTTACACTAAATGATCTTACATATTTAGAAGCAATTTTTATTGCCTTTTTGCACCGATGACAACTTACTTGAAGGATCTTGTTCAATCCATAGGTAGGTATGGTGGACACTTGAAAAAGATTTGGGTTAAAGGGTTTTTGGATGCACAAGTAGTATCTCTACTTAGTGCAGAATTTTTGGCTAGCAAAGATAGGGGCAAGCACCACATGTTGAAGGATCTATGACAATATGACTTCTATGTCAATATAAACAAACATAAACCATTAAGTTGTCTTCCTTGTCCAACGTCAACAATTTTGGCATATAATATTTTGACGAGGGTTCACAATCAGAAAAGATTTCTAGGATAGTATATGTATATGTGAATATTCTCTTCCCTTATTAATTCTTTCATGAGTTGCATCATTGACTAATGCTGTGTTTGTCAATCTCTAATAAATTTTTCTTACTTATACTTTTCCTTATGTGGTGCTATCACCTACCATAGGATTAGTATATAATCTTATTGATTTATTTCCTTTCTTTTATTTATTTCCTTTCTCTTTTTCTTTCTTTCTTATTTCTGTTCTTTCTTTATTTGCAACATGAAAGCAAAGAAAGCAAAAACTCACACTAAACTTTATTATATAACTTGCACACGATAACAATGATAGATCACTAAGCAAACTCTAAAAGATGAAAGATCGAAGTAATCTTTATTCATCTAAGCAAAAGATTGAACTAAGATAAGTAAAAGCAAAAAAGATAGTGAGATGATACGATACCGGGGCACCTCCCCCAAGCTTGGCGGAAGCCAAGGGGGGTGCCCATACCCGATACTCAGTTCTCCTTGGGTGGTGAAGAGGATGATGGTGGTGAAGAAGAAATCCTATCTGGGCTCCTCTCTCTTTGTCCCGATCTTCATCAGCCAAGCATCTTCTTCATTGTTGTTGGATGAGCAAGAAGACATGATGCCTGGCTTGATAAATCTGACCAGAGACAGCAAGAAAAGAGAACAGAGGATTTTCTCCACGATACGGTGGTTAACAGGTTCGGGAAGTATATATAGATTTTTTTATCTTGGAGGACAAGTACATGAAAAAAAGGAGTACGGAAGGTGTCCCAGGTGGGCACAACCCACTTGGGGCCTGGCGCGCCCTGGTGTCTTGTGCCCACTAGGGGACGCTTCCCGGTAGTTTCTTTATTCCCAAAATTCTAAATTATTCCAAAACTGACAAAAAATATTTTTGCAGATTTTTCGGAGTCTGTTTACTTACCCTACTACGTACCTCCTTATTTTGACGATTCTGGAGTGTTCCGGAAGGACTCTTTTATGTGCTCTTCCGGTGTCAAAGTTTGGATAATATTACTTTCAACATTAATAGGCGTACGTGAGATATAATGCTTTATTCGTTGCCCGTTGACAACCTTCGGTTTAGTGCCTTCGAAATTATTTATTTTGATGGCTCCAGACCGGTAAACCTCCTCAATGACATAGGGGCCTTCCCATTTGGAGAGGAGTTTGCCTGCAAAGATCTAAAATGAGAGTTGTACAAAAGAACATATTCTCCGACTTTAAACTCACGTTTTTGAATTCTTTTTTCATGCCATCTTTTAACTTTTTCTTTGAATAACTTTGCATTTTCATAAGCTTGGGTTCTCCATTCATCTAATGAGCTTATATCAAATAACCTCTTTTCACCAACAAGTTTTAAATCATAGTTGAGTTCTTTAATTGCCCAATAAGCTTTATGTTCTAACTCAAGAGGCAAATGAGACAAGCTTTTCCATAAACCATTTTATAAGGAGACATGCCCATAGGATTTTTATAAGCTGTTCTATAAGCCCAAAGTGCATCATCTAATTTCTTAGACCAATTCTTCCTGGACCTATTAACAGTCTTTTGCAAAATTAATTTTATTTCTCTATTGCTAAGCTCAACTTGACCACTAGACTGAGGATGATAAGGTGATGCAGTTCTATGGTTAACATCATACTTAGTAAGCATTTTACGGAAAGCACCATGAATAAAGTGTGAACCACCATCAGTCATTAAATATCTAGGGACTCCAAACCTTGGGAAAATAACTTCCTTAAGCATTTTAATATAGGTGTTGTGATCAGCACTACTGGTTGGAATAGCTTCTACCCATTTAGTAACATAATCAACAACAATCAAAATATGTGTATACCCGTTAGAGGAAGGAAAAGGTCCCATGTAATCAAATCCCCAAACATCAAATGGTTCAACGGCAAGTGAATAAAGGCATTTCTTGACGCTTACCGATATTACCTATTCTTTGACATTCATCACAAGATGAGACAAACTTACGGGCATCCTTGAAGAGAGTAGGCCAATAAAATCCAGATTGCAATACCTTGTGAGTAGTTCTATCTCCAGCATGATGCCCTCCATAAGCCTCGGAGTGACATTTCCGTAGGATTTGCCCCTGTTCATGCTCAGGTACACAACGTCTAATAATACCATCTACTCCTTTATAAAGATGTGGGTCATCCCAAAAATAATGTCTTAAATCATAGAAGGATTTTTTCTTTTGCTAGTAAGTAAAGCTAGGTGGTAAATATTTAGCAACAATATAAATAGCATAGTCAGCATACCAAGGAGTACTATTAGAAACATTTATTACAGCTAACTGCTCATCAGGAAAACTATCATCAATAGGTAGTGGGTCATCAAGCACATTTTCAAGCCTAGACAAGTTATCAGCTACGGTGTTCTCAGCTCCCTTTCTATCAATAATATGCAAATCAAATTCTTGTAACAAGAGAACCCAACGAATTAGTCTAGGTTTAGCATCTTTCTTTTCCATAAGATATTTAATAGCAGCATGGTATGTGTGAACAGTTACTTTAGAATCAACAATATAAGGTCTAAACTTATCACAAGCAAACACCACTGCTAAGAATTCTTTTTCAGTTGTAGCATAATTTCTTTGAGCATTGTCTAGAGTTTTACTAGCATAATTAATAACATTATTCAATTTCTTATCAACTCTTTGCCCTAGAACAGCACCAACAACATAATCACTAGCATCACACATAATTTCAAAAGGCAAGTTCCAATCAGGTGGTTGAACAATAGGTGCAGAAATTAAAGCTTTCTTGAGTGTTTCAAAGGCTTCTAAACAATCATCATCAAAATCAAAAGGAACATCCTTTTGCAAAAGACTAGTGAGAGGCCTAGAAATTTTAGAGAAGTCTTTAATAAACCTCCTATAGAAACCAACATGACCTAGGAAACTACGAATACCTTTGATGTCCTTGGGACATGGCATTTTCTCAATTGCATCAACTTTAGCTTGGTCCACTTCAATACCTCTTTCAGAAATTTTATGACCCAAGACAATGCCTTCATTAACCATAAAGTGGCACTTCTCCCAATTCAAAACAAGATTTGTTTGTTCACATCTCTGCAAAACTCGATCAAGATTGCTTAAACAATCATCAAAAGACTTCCCATAAACAGAGAAGTCATCCATGAAACCTCAACAATCTTTTCACAGAAGTCAGAGAATATAGCCATCATGCATCTTTGAAAGGTAGCAGGTGCATTACATAAACCGAAAGGCATACGTCTGTAAGCATAGGTTCCAAAAGGACAAGTAAAAGTGGTATTTTCTTGATCAGGTTGAGAAACAGGTATTTGTGAAAAGCGAGAATATCCATCAAGGAAGCAAAAGTGTGTGTGCTTAGATAATCTTTCAAGCATTTGATTAATAAAAGGCAAAGGGTAATGATCTTTTCTAGATGCTTTATTTAATTTTCTAAAATCAATTACCATTCTGTAGCCTGTAACAATTCTTTGTGGAATAAGTTCATTCTTATCATTAGGAACAACAGTTATACCTCCCTTCTTAGGGACACAATGAACATGACTTACCCATCTACTATCAGCTATAGGATAAATTTTACCTGCTTCCAGAAGTTTTAATATTTCCGTTCTTACCACCTCTTTCATCTTCAGATTTAGTCGATGTTGATGATCAACAATTGGTTTAGCATCAGGTTCCATACTAATTTTGTGCTGACATAGAGTAGGGCTAATGCCCTTTAAATCATCAAGAGTATATCCAATAGCAGCTCGGTGCTTCCTTAGAACTTTCAATAATCTTTCTTCTTCATGTTCTGAAAGGTTAGCACTGCTAATAACATGATATATTTTCTTTTCATCAAGATAAGCATATTTCAAAGTGTCTGGCAATTGTTTTAATTCAAACATAGGATCACCTTTAGGTGGAGGAGGACCTCCTAGAGTTTCAATAGGCAAATTGTGTTTAAGTAGAGGACGTTGTTCAAAGAAAATATTATCTATTTCATTTCTTTCATGCATATGTAAATCATTTTCATGGTCTAGCAAGTATTGCTCTAAAGGATCAGTAGGTGGCACAACAATAGAAGAAAGACCAATTAATTCATCCTTACTAGGCAATTCTTTCTCATGGTGGTTTCTACTAAAGACTCATCACCAAAACTAACACCCACAGTTTGTTTCTGGCAATCTATGTTAGCATTAACTGTGTTCAAGAAAGGTCTACCAAAGATAATGGGACAAAAGTCATCTTGTGGGGAACCAAGAACAAGAAAATCAGTAGGGTATTTTATTTTCCCGCACAAGACTTCAACATCTCTAATAATCCCACAAGGTGATATGGTGTCTCTATTTGCAAGTTTAATAGTAACATATATGTCTTCTAACTCTGTTGGTGCTATTTCTTCCCTAATTTCTTGATATAACTTGTAAGGAATAGCACTCACACTAGCACCCATGTCACATAAACCATGATAACAGTGATCTCCTATTTTAACTGAAATGACAGGCAAGCCAACAACTGGTCTATTTGTATCCCTTTTTTCCCGTTTGGAGATTCTAGCAGCTTCTGCATAGAAGTAGATAACATGCCCATCCACATCTTCTTCTAAGAGATCTTTAACCATAGCAATATTAGGTTCAACTCTAATTTGTTTATCTGGTTAAGGTGTTCTAACAGAGCTTTTGTTAACCACAGTTGAAACTTTAGCATGTTCCTTTATCCTAACAGGAAAAGGAGGTTTCTCAATATAAGCAGTAGGAACAGCTGGATCAACATTATAAAGTATAGTTTCTTCTTTAGCTGGTACTGGTTTTTTAATTTCTTCTTTAATAGGTGGGTGATATTTAAACCACTTCTCTTTAGGGAGTTCAACACGAGTAGCGAATAATTCGCAAAAGGAGGCTACTATCTCAGAATCAAGTCCATATTTAGTGCTAAACTTTTGAAAAGCATCGATATCCATAAAAGATTTAACACAATCATACTTAAGCTTTATACCTGACTCTTTACCTTCGTCGAGTTCCCAATCTTTAGAGTTGCGTTTAATTCTTTCCAAAAGATCCCACCGGAATTCAATAGTTTTCTTCATAAAAGAACCAGCACAAGAAGTATCCAGCATGGTTTGATCATTATGAGAAAGCCGAGCATAAAAATTCTGAATAATAATTTCTCTTGAGAGCTCATGATTGGGGCATGAATATAACATTGACTTAAGCCTCCCCCAAGCTAGAGCGATACTTTCTCCTTCACGAGGCCAAAAATTATATATATAATTCCGATCACGATGAACTAGATGCATAGGATAATTTTTTTGGTGAAACTCCAATTTTAAAAAATTCCAATTCCATGATCCACTACAAAAAAATACACTTCCATGATGATACGTGTTTGTCACAGTAGGTCACGTTTTCTGTCATGCATGTACATCCATGAAAAATTTATGACAGAATCAAGATAGTTTCATACCTGTGTGCTGTCGTAGAAGTGTTCCTGACATTACCAAAATTATCATCACGGAAGTGTCCACTTCCATGGCGATAAATCACGCGTCATAGAAGTGCTTTCGTCAAGGGTGACCGACACATGTCATCCACCGTAACGGAACGCCGTTAAGCTATCGGGTCCGGTTTTGGATCCGATAACCCGTTAACAGTCCCGACCAATGGGGATTTTCCACGTGTAAAATCATCATTGGCTGGAGGAAACACGTGTCAGCTCACCGTTGGGACAGACGTCATCCACTCATTGGACCCAAAGCGCCTATGATACGTCGACACGTGGCACGGCCCAACAGAGGCCCATTCCTATGAAAAGGCCGGCCCGTTTGACTTGGTCAAAAGGTGGCGGGCCGGCCCACGGCAAGCCTGTTAACGGCCTGCTCGCATATAGCCCATTTACAGCCCGCTAACCCAGGGCCCGTTTACGGCCTATCCAAATTAGGCCCAGTAGCGTCATCTGGGCGTCCAATATAATTCCAGCCCGTTTTAACTTCCGGCCCATGTATGGCCCATGACGTCTTTTGGCCCATATGAGGCCCTTAGTAACCCTCGGCCCATTAACGGCCCGTGGTAAAACTGGCCCGTAATGAACAGTGTATCACTTTATACCCATTAACGGCCCATTATTCCGTTGGGCCGTTTCCAGCCTATGTTATCTTTCGGCCTTCTTAGGGCCCATTTATTCTTGGGCTCATTTCTAGCATTCGTTTACTTTTGGCCCGTTACTGTCATTTTCAGCTTGTGGGCCAAATACAGCCCGTGGTTACAGTCGGCCCGTTTGTGGCCCGTTAATACGTTGGGCCATTTTCATAGCGTCATCAAATACGGCCTATTAACGACGGCCCATTATGGTCGGCCCATGAACGGACGATTTCAACTCTAGCCCATTTACGGCCATAATGTGGTCTGTTATTGGCCCATGTTTGGCCAACCGATCATACGGCCCGTAGAAGGCCCATTGATGATACGGCCCGTAGAAGGCCCATTGTGTCTATGCCCTGTAGAAGGCCCATTGTGTCTACGCCCCGTAGAAGGCCCATTGTGTCTACGACCCTTAGAAGGCCCATTGTTTCTACGGCCCGTAGGAGGCCTACAGTAAATATGTAGCCCATTGTTAATGTGGCCTAGTTCAAAAAAATAGGTTATTCTGGCCACTAGCAAACCACGGAAAAAGAACTGCACTGACTACAAGAAAACAAATAAACAAGACAACAGAAATAAATAAGCAAGTAACTTACGCTAGGCTATCACGGCTATTACACATATTACATCCACCGGGCATCAAAGTTCGCCACCAGTGCAAATATAGGGCACAAAGCAGCATATAAACGCCGCAGCAAAACAAGTCCAAAACTGAAACCACTTCAGAAGAGCTCAAGAAACAATATCCTGGGTACCCATAATGCTGGCAAGATGCTTAGCAAGCTTATTAACTTTCTCTTGTTTGGCGCTTAAATCCTCCAGCACTTGCTGTTGCACCAGAAAGTATGCATCTGAGTTCTGCAAGGACTTCCTCAGTCCTTCGGCTTCCTGTCGCATAACATCTGATCGATGTCTTTCAACTTGAAGTTGAGACTCAAGAAGCCGAACTGATTCAGGCAGCGAGTACGAAGAGCTGGTGCCAGCAGTAGTAGCTAGTAACTCGAACACTACATCAAGACAGGGCTTTGGGGTTGTCTCAGTGTCTTCAATATAGTTTTTATCAGCTTTCTTGGAGAACAATAGGGATGTCTCACTATCTTGAACCTGATCTGCATTACTTCCTTTACCATTGCATAACGGGGTACTCTTCTCCAATATTTTATCCGCGTTCTAAAGGAGAAACAAACAAACACATCACATGTTTACAATGTAGTATATGAAACTCATTTTGGTAAACCAGCTCAGTAGTAAGGTGGACAGGATAACAGCATGAAACAAACATATATCTATGTAGTATGGTCACTGTATGGTCTATATCATTCTAGTTTATGTTGCCAAATCAAGATAGATACAGTTTGAATCATATCTATTTAAGACAAAGCAGCATAGACAGAATATAAGTGTGGGAAAATACACAACAATAACAACATTTGTAATGTGCATGGCATGAGAACATAACTGTTTATTCAATTGAAACTGAAATCAACATAGAGCAAGTTACAACAGCAAACACGTTAAAGAAACAGGTTTAAAACATACCTGTTGCGCCATTGGAGTTTCAATTGCATCCTTCAAATTTGAAATTAGTTGGTATGAGTAAATACAGTGATGCAATAGCAAAGTAGTATGAACCATAGCTACAGAACCTGACCTGAGAACAATTCTTCTTCTGCTTTAAGCGTTGACTTGGGGTTCAGAGTGGTGGTCCTCGTGCTTTGGGCACTACAGTTGCCTTACTAACTGCTCGTGTTTGGGTGCTCTGTGGTGGAGACGGTGTTGTGTCAACGGGAACTGGGTTACTATCTGCTGGGGTTGGGGTTAGAAGGGGTGTAGCTAGTTCTCTGTCCAACTGGGTAGGGGTACAATCTGCGTGAGTCTGGGTTATGTGTGGTGGGGCTGGTTCTTGGGCAAGTACAACCGTGGTTCTATCTCCATCGACAGGTAGCACGATCTTTTCTGAAGACTGTGTTTTTACTCCCACAGATACTGCCATCACCCCCTCCAATTGAAATGGCTGATAAACAAGAAAAGTAATTGAATGTACAGACATTGTAAGATAGACAGGTGCAATGGATAGTAGGGAAGAAAACAGGGCATGAAATAATTCACATTTATGTTGTCTAACCAAACAGAATAGCAGGATATAATTTCAAATATATGATGGCTAATTAAACAGGATAGCATGACACAATTTCACATGTATGATGGCTAACTAAACAGGATAGAATGACATACTTCAAAATATGATGACTATGTAAACAGGATGACATGATATAACTATACGATGTGTCTATTAAAGTGGTTGGCATGCCATAAATCACAAACATGTCATCGATGGAAACATGTTGGCATGATATAATTCACGGATAGAATGACATAATTCAAAATATGATGACTATGTGAACAGGATGAGATGATATAACTGTATTATGTCTTTAGAAAATGGGTTGGCATGCCATAATTCAGATATATGTTGTCTATGTAAACATCATGGCATGATATAATTCAAATATATGATTTATATACTAAGGAAGTGAGCAGAGGGCAATCGCATATATGATGTGTCAACTAAGGAGATGACATTCAACATCGTGTATATGATGTAAAAACTAAGCATTGCAATACAACATATGCATGATATGAGTAATATAACCCTGCCAAGTTTGAGCATACACCTCAGGGGGATAATAGGACTGGTCATCTGCCTCTGAATCCTCCTCTGAAGAGCTATTTGTAACCAGCAACATATTTGCTTCACCAGGTAGCATTGTCTGCTCTGAAGACCTTGTTTTCACTCCAGATTTCTCCATCACCAATTCAAATGGCTGATGCACAGGAAGAGCAGTTGAATATACAAACATTGTCGACAAAAGCAATGAGAAATACAAAAAAGGATGACATGTTATAATTCACATATATGACGCTTGGCTAAACAGCATGGCATTGCATAATTCACATATATAATGCCTTGCAACAAGATAGCATTGCATAATTCACATATATAATGTCTTGCAAAAAGATGGCATTGCATAATTCACATATATGGTAATTAGACACTAAACCGGTGGCATTCACACAAATCATGTCTAAACTAAGCAAATGACATAGCAATGCAAGATACCATACGCACGATATGAGCAACATAACCCTGCCAAGTTAGAGCATGCACCTCGGGGGCGGAATAGGACCGCTCATCTGTCTCTGAATCCTCCTCTGAGGAGCTATCCGTAACCAGCGAGATATGCGCTTCGTCAGATAGCATAGTCTGCTCTGAAGACCTTGTTTTCACTCCAGAATTTTCCATCACTGTGTCAAATGGCTGATGCACACGAAGAGTAGTTGAATGTACTAACATTGTTGACAAATGTAATACGTAATGGAAAAAAGGATGGCCTGATATAATTCACATATAAGATGACTGGCTAAGCAGGATGGCATTGCAAAATTCACATATATGATGCCTGACTAAACAAGATGGCATTGCATAATTTACATAAACGATGAATAAACTAAACAGATGGCATTCACACAAAGCATGTCTAAACTAAGCAGTTAACATATTTGATGTATAAAGTGAGCAATGCAAGGCACCATATGCATGATCTAACCAACATCAGCATGCCAAGTTAGAGCGAAGACCTCATGGGGTAAATAGGAGTGGTCTTCTGCTTCTGAATCCCCCTCAGAACAGTTATCTTCCTTTTGATTACGATCCGAAATGGGTGGAGGGGGCTGCCTTTGCGCCCACCATGGAGCGACGTCTGCATGAAATTTTATTGCCACGCAAGGCTCGTCTCTTTTGCTCTACATGTTCAGTTCCATTGTGTACAATAATTGACATGCATAGGAATAAAACATAGTGAGATTATGTAAGGAGTGCATGCACAAATCCAGAGTGATGGTAGCAAACTGTGGATAGACCCAAAACCAATGATAGCAGGCAGATAATAGCTTTAGTTAAAAAATACAGATAATGGCTCCTTTAATGTTTGTTTGCACCCAACATGAAACTCATAGTAGACACCCGAGATTAACCAGATAGTAGACAGATAGTACTGATTGCTGCCCCAATATGTACCCCACAACCATTTAAAAACTCAAGTTTCAGCATAAGTTTGGACCTGACTCGGAGTCTAATAGGTGAACACGACGATAAAGTAGCATGTCATCATATTAAGCGATGCATAACGTAAGCAGACATGGAAGAGTGCGACCTCTCTTGCGTGTAGTCCTCAAGGTCATCTGCTCAGTTGATGATGGTAATGCAGTTGTCGTGGCTGTCGGCGGCGGGGAAGAAGATCTGAGGCGGTGAAAGACAGTCTGGAAAGCGGATCCCTGCTGTGGTGAACCCTTCCGTCGTTGGAGCAGCTGAGCTGGGGTGGAACACAGCACCGCAGGAGCAGGACAAACCACACAAGGTTTTCTTTGACACATATCTGTAACATAAGCAATTGTGTAAGGGCTTGTTTGAATTTGAGGATTCTAACAATGCAGGGATAGGAAATAGACAGGAATAGGATAGGAATGCACGTGCAAAACAAAGAATTTAAAAACACAGGATTTCTGCCAATCTGGGTGTTTGGTTTACAAGAATTGGAAGATCACATGATGCAAAGAAGTATGGTGAGATTAAGTCAAACCACAAGAAGTGTACAACCTCTTTGGCGAAGCCATGTCGATCTCAGCGTGATTGGGTTGGCCGGTGAGGATGCTCCGGCTGACTTGGCTGTCGGAGGAGGGGAAGAAGATCTTAGGCGTCTGGAGATGGAGCCCGAGGTACTGCTCCGCTGTGATGGAGGATTTCGTCGTTGGAGCAGCTCCGGTGAGTTGTACGACGCCGAGGCTGAAGCAGGACAAGAGAGACAACGTTAACCTAAGTGGAATTCTAATAGCATCTCCAATAGATGACGTAAAATACATAGCCACAAAGTGCTAGATGTATACATCAGCCGCTCATCTCTGAACTTAACTGTCGAAACTGAATTTAACTGTCGAAACTGAACTTAACTGTCAAAACTGAATTTTGCTGTCGAAACTGAATTTTACTGTCGAAACTGAACGCACTAGAGGTGAGGCTACACGTCAGTCAACTGACTTTTTTATCTCTGGTCAGTCGATTTTGCAGCCGTTGGATACGAAATCAAGGGCCTGCAGTTCATCTTCAACCTCCACCCCCCTGAGCCGCCAGCCACCACCGGCCCAACAGCCGCCCCGAAAACACTCCCCACCGCCGGTCCGCCGCCGCCCCGGCCATCCCTCTAGCCCCCCCGTGCCGAGCTTTTTCTCCGGTGATCCCCACGCCACCGCCCCACCACCGCCGGCGACCACCGCCCCCACCCTGAACCCTAAGATAGATAGTGGGGTACTTCTCCGGCGAGCCCCCCTCCCCGCTGCGGCTGGTTCTTCCTTAACTCCGGCGAGCCCCCCCCACCCCCCTAAAAATTGACTGATCCAAAAGTCGATTCAGTCGACTGAAGTGTAGCTAAATCGGAGTAGCATCGCAAGAAAGAGCAAGAGCGAGAGCAGCAGTGCGAGCAAGAGCAAGAGCAGACCAGGCAGGGGACCGAGAGCAAGAGCAGAGCAGCAACGCGAGCGAGAGCTAAAGCAGCAGCAGCTCCTACTGATGTGGACGTCGCCGCCGAGGGAGCGACGTCGTGGAGGAAGTGGCCGGCGACGCCGCGGTGGATGGAGCCGTGCCGTGTCTGCTCGGACCGAGCGCCGGCAGCACCGTGAGATCGAATCAAGAAGAAAATGCAGCGATTAGTGTACAACCTCTTTGGTGGCGCCGATTAGGCCGCAGCTTCATCCGAGGAAACGGTGATGCTGATGCTCTTCCGGTGGTGTAGGTGAAGACGGCGGTGTGGGAATGGAGGTGGCGCGAAAGACGAGGGGATCATCGGGGCAGCTCCTTGGAGGTGGAGGACGGGGTGGCTGAACCGGCAGGACGACCAGATCGACGACGGATCCTCATCCGGTACGGTGGATGAGGGACGTCGAGGTGTTGCTGTGGACGAAGTCGTCGGGGAAGAGGCTCCGGCTGGGTGCCGAACGGAGGAGGGTGTGGGGCTTCGCGGGTTTTCCCGGCCTCAGTGTACGAATGGGTGGGCGGATGGGATGGGAGTGGGGAACCATGGCTTAGGGACGCGCTTGTCCGAAATGTGGGGTATGTTACGAAAGTACCCCCACCGATTTGAGGCGGTTCTTTCGGTTCAGGGGTATCACGGGCATTTCGCGTGTCGGGATTTCACAGGAGGTGGGAGTTTTCGCGCGCGTTGTAATTTTGGAATAGCAAGGCGCGGGTTGAGATGGAGGGAGTTGTCGGAGCACAACGAGACAAAGATATATCTTAAATATTTCGGGCTAACAAGGCGCGGGTTGAAATTTCCGGACAAGCCTAACGTGTACTGTACCAAATCAATTCGCACTACAAATGTCATTCAAAACTTTGAATTCATGTTATGTTCAATTAAAATATTTCGCTACGTGTATAATGCATGCAACCTAGTACTCAAATGAACGTTTTAGTGCATTCCAAACGTATATACTACCGCGTCAATATGAACTAAATTTGAATTCGTTTCTCTATTTGAATAAGATCTACAATAATGATTGTTGTGAAGTCAAAGCGTTTGAATTCGTTTCTCTGTTTTAATAAGATCTACAGTCGTCATTATTGTCAAGTTAAACCATCGTTTGTGTATTATCTTCACAGCACACCACATGATTAGTCTCGAGTTACATATGAACTATGTGTACTATATGAACTCGAACTCGATTTTTTGAATCCACTTTATGTTGATTTCAAATCATAGTACATTTCAAGCTCTAGCTAGATCTTCACAAACTAAACCATGTCTCATATGTATAATGTGTTTATCACATTATGTATGGTGCCCCGCCCCCTACGCCTACAAGTATTTAGATGTGAGTTGCAAACACCACACATTACCAAAAATTCAAATAAAATGTGAGAATGTTCGATATATAGTATTGTTTAGATTGTTCGATATTTAGTTGTAAGCTGCAAACGCCACACATGATCACAAATTCAAATAAAATGTGAGATTGTTCGATGTATAGTATGGTTTAGATTGTTCGACATTTAGCTGTGAGTTGCAAACGCCATGCATTATCACATTATGGTATAACATGTGCAAAACCACAACACGTGTATCACCGCTATATTCATGCATGCATATGTTTAAAACACTATGATCTCCTATTCAAATATATGAATCCACTTTCATATCAAATTATGATCTTTGTTAGTCTCTTACACCCACACAATCCTCTAACCTTTGTGCTACCACTAACTTTCTCTCGTGCATGCACACGCCCTCCTCGCCCTCCCCCTCCCTCAGCATTCTATCCATTGCGCACATTCATTTTTCTTCTTCTTTAGGTCGTTCTCCCACAGTCTCCACAACTCCTTTCCGACACACACCGATCGATAAACCTCTCAAGCGATGTCTGCCTGCAACATACACACACACCTTCAATCTCCTCCTTTATGTGTCCTTGCCTCGTGTCTCTCATACGGTCCCACTCACGTGTAAACTCTCGCCCCTCTTTTCATCTATCTCACAACCGCACACTCCTCCCCCTATCTAGCTAGTAGCTGGGCCTCCCGCACCACCTCCTAGCTCCATTCTCTCTGTCTATCCGTCTCTTCGGGCCTTATTTGCCTCTAACAAATGGACGTACACCGACCGATCTACCGCTATACATATAGCTAGCTAGGTCCTTATAACTCGTTTTTCCCCACGCGTCGATCGATCTACCTCATTAGTTATGTCTCTCCCTTCATCTGACAAACAACAACTGATCTACCGATCTAGTTAGGTTTGCTTACCAAACACATGGTTCCCCTTCATCATCCATGGATGTGTCCCGACAGATCTATCACGCACAGGCACACACAGAAACACATCCCCACTCTTATTGATAATATTGCAGTTCCACCCTCAGTTTGTCTAGTAGGCCTCTCCCACCATCTTCGAGAAGCAACTCCATCACCCATCCTGTAGGAGATATGCCCTAGAGGCAATAATAAATGATATTATTTATCTCCGAGTTCATAATTATGTTTATGTTCCATGCTATAACTGCAATGATTCTCGAGTCTGCAATATCAACGAGGCTCGGAGGAAGACTCAAATGCACGTGTGGAATAATAAACGGTAAGAAGTATTCCTAGTGTGGCCTCTAAGACTAGCTCAAGTGTTGCATGATGATTCTGTTTTCCTGGTCATGGGCATGTCTATGCTAGCAACTTTGAGGGCACAATGTTAAGAGAACATTTGTGTTGAATCGACCCGGATTGATGTTATGCTATGAGATTCATTCGTCACAAGTTTATTGGTACATAACACAGAGATGGTTAACGTTTGCATGATTCCTTAGACCATGAGAGTATCGAGTTTCTTCATGCTTGCTTCATGAACTTTGGGGTTTGTTAAACGTCATCCGTAAATGGGTGGCTATTACGGCGGCTTACGGGTTCATGGAAAAGTGTGACAAGTAACTTGATAGCTCAAGATTGGGATTTGCTCCTCCGACGATGGAGAGATATCTCTGGGCCCTCTCGGTGTTACGGTATCCATCATCGTCTGGCCAGACACTTTGTGATTTGATCACGGGGATGCCGGAACACGATAACGAGAAAAGAGAACAATACCGGTAACGAGGTAACTAGCATAGTGGACAAGTTGTTGATCCACGGGAATGCCAACATGTCTCACCTCGGGTATTTGTAACATATCGCGAAGCAACAGGAATAGCACACGACAACTGGAGGTTCACTCGAATATTTATTCGTGTGGGTATAGGGGTCAATATGGGTGTCCACGGCTCCGATGTTGATCATTGATCGGAAGGGGTTCCGGGTCATGTCTATACTTCACCGAACCTATAGGGTCACACGCTTAAGGGTCATCTATCTGCTGAATACTAGACAGGGAGTCTGAGAGAAAATCACCGAAAAAGTTTCGGACACCGAAAAGTTTCGGACAGCGGAATCGTACCGCAGAGAGAGGTCATCGGATAAGTTTCGATGATACCAAAAAGTTGTTTCGGGATACACCATTAAGTCAAATTGGTTTCGGCACATGCCTGATAATTCTTGGAGGATGCCAGAATCATTCTGGAAGCTTTTTGGAATTTTCTGAGATAAAAACCGGAAATGTTCCGGAGCTGCCGGAGCCACTTCAGATGCGTTTCGCAGATGAAAATCACTAAAACCGGAATTGTTTCGGAATGCGTTGAAAATCATTTTAGTGGGTAATGGAAATGTTCTTAGCCCACATAAATATTTTCAGTTCGATCAGACGCTGAAAAATGTCGTCGTGAATAGTGAAAATCAGCTTTATGGTTACTTTATGGAAAGCCACCTTTTGGGGCTTTGCTCCAAAAGATCTTGGGGATGACATGGATGGATAGGAGCCATTTTTTGGGCCCCTCATGGGGGTGTGGCCGGCCACATGGGGTATCCCCCCTTGGGGACCCTCTTGTTCCTTGGTTTCACTCCTAGGTCCTTGTGGAAGGACTTCATTCATGTGCATTTTGGGTTTTTTGTAAAACTACCCTACCCCCTTGGGATTTCCTATAAATAGAGGTGGAGGGGAAGCCCTCCACACTAATCCCTTGCTCTCATACACATGCCATGCATTATCTGGCTTCTTCTCTCCCTCCCACGAAAAGAGTTTCGTAGAGCCGTAAGGCTGTCTGGGTTCCGGCAGGAACTAGTTCTGGACGGCGAAGCCCTGCCGGATAGATGACACCGTATGTGTGCAACTCTGTAGAGAGATCGTAGTTTTGGTCTTAGTTCGTGAGTGCCTCCCGAAGGGCTGTCCGCGTGACCGTCCGAGTTTCGAAGGTCCTCCCGAAGGGCTGTCCGAGTGACCGTTCGAGTTTCGAAGGTCCTCTCGAAGGGCTGTCCGCGACACCGTCCGGGGGGCTGTTCGACCGCCTCCCGGAGGGCTGTCTAAGGAGCAGATGAGGGTATACATCCTCGCGGTTGGGAGGTTGTAAATCCTAGCTGCGGGGATCTGCACCGCCGATCGTCATCGACTCTACTTCCCGCTGCGCTACGAGTCGGTAACGAAAAAGATCAAACCATGTATGCAGTCTCCATAGTGGTCCTGGGCTGGTGCGTAAAATTTTTTGTTTTCTGCTGCGTTACCCTGCACTGCTGGTCAAAGAGCCATCCGCCGGGAAGGGAAGGAGGCTTAACGCTATCGTCGTCGGCGAGGGAGGGAATCCACTACCAACGCAGCTGTTCACTTTCACCCAGCGGCGGCGCGGGAGGGCCTCCGACCCCTTCTTCTTCGCCGCCGTACATAGTGTGGGTCGAACGGCCTCCGGTCGCCCACCGAACCACACCCCAAGAACCTTAAGGTATAATTTACTTATTCCACATGCATTGCTCTAGCTGCATGTGGGCTTTTTCCACTTCTGCACTCGAATCTATGTCACGCCCAAGATGCGACCCTATCCTAAAGGAACTCGAAGGTCCCACCAAGGATAGAAGCGCATCTTGAAGACGCTTTTACAAGGTGGACATCATTACATCAACATTACATAATAGATGGGGATACATACAAGGCATACAAATGCCGCAGGAATACAACAATACATCATACATAAGATCAACATTCGACTACGGATGAAACACAAACAGAAGCTCAAACGACATCCACCCTGCTAGCCCAGGCTCCCGACCTGGAACCTATCCCCTGATCAAAGAAGAAGCAGAAGAAGAATCTCCAATACAAGCTAACATCGCTCTCGCGTCATGATCATCGCAAAACCTGTACCTGCAACTGGTGTTGTAGTAATCTGTGAGCCATGAGGACTTAGCAATCCCATTACCATGGGTATCAAGACTAGCAAAGCTTAATGGGTAAGGAAGGGGTAAAGTGGTGAGGTTGCAGCAGCGACTAAGCATGTATGGTGGCTAACATACGCAAAGAAGAGCGAGAAGAGGAGCAACGGAACGGTTGAGAAGCTAGAAGTGATCAAGAAGTGATCCTGAACTCCTACTTACGCCAAACATAACCCCAAAAACGTGTTCACTTCCCGGACTCCGCCGAAAAGAGACCATCATGGTTACACACGCAGTTGATGCGTTTTATTTAAGTCAAGTGTCAAGTTCTCTACAACCGAACATTAACAAATTCCCATCTGCCACATAACCACGGGCACGGCTTTCGAAAGATAATACCCTGCAGGGGTGTCCCAACTTAGCCCATTATAAGCTCTCACGGTCAACGAAGGATATTCCTTCTCCCGGGAAGACCCGATTAGTCTCGGAATCCCGGTTTACAAGACATATCGACAATGGTAAAACAAGACCAGCAAAGCCGCCCGATGTGCCGACAATCCCGATAGGAGCAGCACATATCTCGTTCTCAGGGCAACACCGGATAAGTCAAGCTACGAGTACAACCAGGCCTCGAGTTTCCCCGAGGTGGCCCCGCAGGCTGCTCGGTTCGGACCAACACCTAGAGAAGCACTGGCCCGGGGGGGTTAAATAAAGATGACCCTCGGGATGCACGACTCCCAAGGGAAAAAATAGGTGATAGGCAAATGGTAAAACCAAGGTTGGGCTTTGCTGGAGGAGTTTTATTCAAAGCGAATTGTTTTCTGCTTTGCTGGGCAAATAGGTGATAGGCAAATTTTTGTTTTCTGCTGTATTACCCTACAGTGGCATCAAGAGCCGTGCTATGCGTAGATGCAGGTTTCGATCTAGAATACATGGAGATGTATGGGTATTGCATAATATAATTAGGTAGTAGATGAGATCTATTGTTGAAAATTATTTATGCGGGTGACAGATGAAATCTGTTACCCGAGGTTCTTGTTGCTTCCCTAGAATTTGCGTTTGCTCAATCTCGAGACAGCATGGTGGAATTTGACAAAGTTCTGGCAATCCGTGATCCTGATTGATCATGGAAGTGCTATCAGTTCTTTGGGTTCTGTCGTAGTCAAAAGAAAGATGAAATTCGCAGATGAAAGGGCATTGCAGATATGATCTGCACGGGGGTCATGCGTATGACGAAGTTTAGTATGGGGCTCGAGATTTAATTATCTCGTGTTTCATACACCCCGAGATGTTAATCTAGCAACTTGAATAATCATACTTGATGATAAAACATTGGTAGCTGCGGTTTAAGTCAAAACCTTAGAAGCCACGAAAAATAAAATTTTGCATAAACCGATTAGAGGCGTCTAACTTGGTTTTGCAGGATATGCATGTGATGTGGTATAGCAGTGCTCATAATAATTTGATTATGTATGAGATGACTATATGATGTAATTAACATGACCTGCGTGTCATGATTCGGCATGATGGCTGGAGCCATATGATTGTCACATTAATGACCTGCGTGTCAACCTTAAGTAATGCACTTATTTTATTAGCTATAGAGATAGCAATATTATCTGGTGCATCAACAGGGTGGTGGCAATCTTCATGAAGGTGAACACCGACGCGAATGCCAAAGACGAAGAAATGAAATACTTCTCCGTCAGAAAGGGCTATACCATATCATGCTATTATGAATTGCCTGAGATGTTTATCCCTTATGATGCACCCTTCTTGATTGCGCGGTAGTCACTTTTTATTAGGGTGATCTCTCACTTAAAATATCAAAGTAGTTAGTGTTCACCCAAGTGTAGCACCGTCTGAAATTCGTATCTTTTCGGGGTGCGCCATGTACACATGAGCACGAACGAATCGAGAGGAATGAGGTGGGTGAGGTCAGACCTCGCAGCAAGATCACTTGGTTGTCTTTGACGTTCAGGCAGGAGAGTCCTGAGCTCGGAACACGCCCATCGAAAGATGAACAAGAATCACATAGAGATGTGATTGGCAAGTTGGCCTACCGATTGAAATTCGTATCATCAGTGATGAACCCGTCAATGGCATCGAATAGAAATATGGATCTTGAATCACTCTAAATCAATTATGAGAGATATTGAATTGAGTGGGAGCGCACTATAGAATTAACTTGTTTAATTCTCAGTGCAATTAATTATGAACACTGTCTAAGGTTTTCTTGCAAAATAGTTGTAGAATAATGGCTCGCGTTTCCACCTTCCCTGTTAAAATTGAATAGCTGTTAAATATCTGGTTAAAACTTTACGTTTGGTAACGTAATGTGAGGATTGTCCTCAAAAGTGCTGAGAAGGATTTTGTCCTATCGCATGCTTTCCGTATCCTCCCGCTAATGCTATGGATCATGTGACTCTCGTCCTTCGATCCAAAAGCTAGAATTCTGTTACCGTCGAATGGAATATGTTTGCTTCCATGAAACCCAAACTTCAAAAGTTGGGATAGTTATATGATATTCATGGAACTGAAAATTATTTTCAGATACAAACAAAGCAATGTTTGTTTGCAAGTATTAGTAAAAGTGTTTACTATGCGTTTGACTGTTGGGAAAGGGATCCAAAAGAACGCCTGTCATATAATGGAAGGTGAATAAAACAACAACTTAAAGAGAAAGGAAGTGTCCAAAGGGTGTTAGTATGACTTACATGCCTAGGAAGTCCGGGGCTAACGCCACTCTTAAGTTGGGTGCTTCTTTTGCGAGTAGGAGAAATACTAAAAGTTAAACTGTTAGAAGTATAAAGGAAGAAAGAAAGATGACTGGAATATCCAGTTCATGTATGAATGTCATACAAGTTTTTGATGTATAGTAGGCTGGTCAAAGATATAGTTCTTGGGAATTATGGTTAAACATGTTAATCACTAATTCTTGGGTATTGTGAGTTAATCACAAAGATACCCGCTCGATTGCATTCTGTTACGAATCAATGTAAGAGCTACTATGGCCTAAAAAGACTAGCCTGAAATAAGGTTAAGGTATACACAGGGAACACAATAAATGTTACTATACCTTCCATCGGTGTATTGCCGTCTGTATTTATTTTCATAATTCATTTAGAGTTTTACAAACTCTAGCCCATTGCATAAGCTATCTTGCAAGAAGGTTGTTCATAAGAGAACTTTTTATGTTCGATGTTATGAATAACACAAGGGCCATACTTTCATTATGAATGAGATGTATGTTATGAATATTGATAATAATACAATACCTCTGGGTTTACTTTCATAATTCATTTTAGAGTTTCATACACTCTAGCCCATTGCACAATGTTTGTTGCAAAAGAGTTGTTCATAAAAACAACAATTGTTGTTAAGTATTATGAATAACATTAAGGGCCATGCTTCCATCCAAGATGGCATGTATGTTATGAATATTGATGGTAATATGATACATCCATAACACTGACGCTAAATGTCGCAAGACTAAAAGAATACCACACAAGTGTGGCACTACATTTGGTCACATTGGAGAAACCCGCATGGAAAATTCCATTATGATGGATTTTGAAGTCTTTTTGATTTTGAATCATCTGACACTTGCAACTTTCCTCCGAAAAGTGAAGTGACTAAAATACCGTTCACAGGCCATAAGTAACGAAGAACAAACTTATTAGTGATCATACATTTGATGTGTGTAGTCCGATAAGTGTTGTTAGTGGTGGATTTATTTATCTTCAGAAATGACTCAAGTAGATATATGGATATTTACTTGATGAGACGTAAGTCTGGATCTTTTGAAATCATTCGAAAGGTTTTTCAAAAATGAAGTAGAAGTTATTGTAACAAGAAAATTATGTTTCTGCAATTTGATTGCACAAAGGAATATTTGAGTTACATGTTTAGCGAATGTATGATGAGTTGTGAAAGGGGTTTCATAACTTGCACCTCCCGGAACACCACTGCAAGTGGAAAGTCCGTGGAGATGTAATCAAACCATTTATGACATGGTAAGATCAAAGGTGACATAAATAAATTTGCCATTATCACTTTTGAAGAGTAATGCTTTAGAGACTGCGGCTTTTACACTGAAAAGAGCTCCATCAGGTCTGTTGAAATGGCGGCATGGTATGGTACGCCCAACCATGTTATATCTTTTCTTAACATTTGGAATATGGGGCTTGTGTAAAAGGTTACAAACCTATTCCAAATCAGACAAGTGCTACTTTGTAGGTTATACCAAAATGTTGGGTATTCCTCCCTCACTATATCGAGGCAAATAGTTTTGCCGCGAAACGGTGTGCTTTTAAAGAGAATGGTTCTTTCAAAAAGGTGAGTGGGAGAATAGTGCAACTCGACGAGATAAACAGTATCTTCATCAGATCAAAGGAAAGAGACCTTGGAAGAAATTCCAGAGTTTCCTACTGCGACTGATACGGAAGTCTCTACAATAAATGTATGAACTTCGGTCGAACTTGCGGCTAAACCACGTAGGCAAGGCTCGTGCAAACCTCTCAGGTGCGCAAACGAGATATTGTTGTTAGACAACATTATACCTATGATACACAAGGAAGCGTTGATGGGCCCTGACTCCGGAATTGGCTAAATGCCAATACAACCCGAGTTAGTTTCCATATAAGTGATTCAAGATTAAAACCTTGATACACCTTTCGGAAGACTTAGAGTCTAACGAATATTTATGGAACTTAAAACTGATACAGATAAAAATGTTTTATCCATAAAGCTCGACTTGTTGAAATAACAAGTTCAAGAGTTGACTACGATGAGGTTGTTTTCATCATAGCGATGCTTAAAGTCGGTTCGGGTTGAACTGGCAATTAATACATATTTCAATCATGAGATATGAAACATGGATGACAATAGGATTTCCATCTGATGGAAATGAAACCAAGGACTTGCATGTGTTACAGTCCAAGGCATTTTGTTTATCCAGAGGATGCTAGTAAGGGTGCAAACTTCAGAGTTCCAGCGATGGACAGAAGAGAGCAAAATGGAGTTGGAATCTTCGTGCTTTGATGAAATTGTCAAAGGGTTCTGACTTCATCACTGGGTAACGAAGATGCTTGTAATTCAAGAAAGTAAGTGGGAGCGTAATAATATTTCTAAAAACCTTATGTGCTTGGCACATTGGTAATTGGAAATAAATTTCTTGACACGAATTAGGACTTCATTTGAAAATAGTTTTTCGATGAAGTGCTTAGGCTAAATAGCCTCAATATTAGGCATGATGATCTATGGAGATAGATTTACCTAATGGGGCTAAGCAATGAATACATTGACAAGATGCTAAAACCTTTTAGCATTTAAAACGCCAAGGAGTGATTCTTGCCGAAGTCACATGGAAAGAGTTTTTGCAAGACTCGGTGTCCCAAAACACTGATGAGTAAAATACATGATGGAGATTCCACACACTCTTGTGTTTGGATTAATCATGTATTCCATGGTATGTAAAACAACCAGATATGTCCGATACTCCCAAGGTGTTGCGAGTATGGATACCAAAGTGATCAAATTAGTGATCATGGGACAACAGTGAAAGATGTCACAGAGTACTAGAGTAAGTACTGATGACATGGTTTTCTCGCAAGCAGAGATCATGAAGAGTTCGTTGTGAAATGTTACATCGATACAGTCTTCATCTTTTCTCCATGCGATTTTCGATTTTAATTAAGGGTTTTGTGTAACACACAATGTGGTGGCACAGTTAGTTGGAATTTGTTCAAACTAGTTACTGTGGCGAATTCTATAACAAGGGCTAAGTATGTTGACGCTTTAGAAGCGACAAAGAAGATGTTGAATCATATAGTTCATTCATGAACTTAGTATGGTTCCAAGATGGCTTTTGACAATGGGACACTACTGCAGATAGTTGCTCCATAACTCAGTCTGAGGAATCCAGGTTCGACCTGTGATTCACATACATACAAAGCCAAGTCCACACAAAATATGAATTTTGTGAAAACGTGAAAACGCGAGGACATGCAAAGATACACACGGAGCTGAAGTCGTCAGATCCGTTGGACATCAGGCTATACCACACGCGAAGCATATTTACACCGGTGTGCCATAGGTGTGAAGTGCATTAGCATAAGCTAGGTTATTGTCTCTAGTGCAAGTGGGAGTCTGTAGGAGATATGCCCCAGAGGCAATAATAAATGTTATTGATTATCTCCCTGTTCATAATTATGTTTATGTTCCATGCTATAACTGCTGTGGTTCCCGAGCCCGTATATCAATAAAGGCTCTGGGGAGGACCCATATGCATGTGTGGAATAATAAACGGTAAAATGTATTCCTAGTCGTGCCTCTAAGACTAGCTCAAGTGTTGCATGATGATTATGTTTTCCCAATCATGGGCATGTCTATGCCAAGCAACTTTGAGGGCACAATGTCAGGAAGGACATTTGTGTTGAATCGACCCGAATTGATGTTATGCTATGAGATACATTCGTCACAAGTTAATGGTTTATAACACAGAGATAGTTAATGTTTGCATAATTCCTTAGACCATGAGAGTATCGAGTTTCTTCATGCTTGCTTCATGAACTTTGGGGTTTGTTAAACGTCATCCGTAACTGGACGGCTATTACGGCGGCTTACGGGTTCATGGGAAAGTATGTTAAGTAACTTGATAGCTCGAGATTGGGATTTGCTCCTCCGACGATGGAGAGATATACTCGGGCCCTCTCGGTGTTACGGTGTCCATCATCGTCTGGCCAGACACTTTGTGATTTGATCACGGGGATGCCGGAACACGAAACGAGAAAAGAGAACAAAACCGGTAACGAGGTAACTTGCATAGTGGACAAAGTGTTGGCCCACGGGGATGCAATAAATCTCACCTCAGGTGTTTGTGATATATCGTGAAGCAACAGGAATAGCTCACTGCAACTGGAGGTTCATTCGAAAATTCATTCGTGTGGGTATAGGGGTCAATATGGGTGTCCACGGCTCCGATGTTGATCATTGATCGGAAGGGGTTCCGGGTCATGTCTATACTTCACCGAACCTATAGGGTCACACGCTTAAGGGTCATCTATCTGCTGAATACTAGATAGGGAGTCTGAGAGAAAATCACCGAAAAAGTTTCGGACACCGAAAAGTTTCGGACAACGGAAAAGTTCCGCAGAGAGAGGTCACCGGATGAGTTTCGGTGAAACCGAAAAAGTTGTTTCGGGGTATGCCATTAAGTCAAAATGGTTTCGGCACATGCCTGATAATTCTTGGAGCGTGCCAGAATCATTCTGGAAACTTTTTGGAATTTTCAGAAATAAAAACCGAAAATGTTTCGGAGCTGCCGGTACCGCTTTGGCTGTTTTTTCGCAGATGAAATTCACTAATCTGAAATTGTTTCAGAACGAATCTAAAATCATTTTAGTGGGTACTGGAATTATTCTAAGATCCACAGAAATATTTTCGGATTTAGTGGACGCGAAAAATTGTCTTCATGAATAGTGAAAACGCATTCTTGTTTGCTTTTCGCAGATGAAAATCACTAAACCGAAATTGTTTCAGAACGTGTTGAAAATTATTTTAGTGGGTACTGGAAATGTTCTGAGCCCACATAAATATTTTCAGTTCGAACGGACGCTGAAAAATGTCGTCATGAATAGTGGAAGTGCTTTTTGCTTGGCTTCTTGGAGAAGCCACCTTGAGGGCCTTTTTGGTATTTCCCCCCTTGGCTTCTTGGAGAAGCCACCCTTGGGCTTGGCCTATAAATAGGGGTGGAGGGGGCTGCCTAAAGGATGATCCCTTGCTCTCATACACATGCCATGCATTATCTGGCTTCTTCTCTCCCTCCCACGAAAAGAGTTTCGTAGAGCCGTAAGGCTGTCTGGGTTCCGGCAGGAACTGGTTCTGGACGGCGAAGCCCTGCCAGATAGATGACACCGTATGTGTGCAACTCTGTAGAGAGATCGTAGATTCGGTCTTAGTTCGTGAGTGCCTCCCGAAGGGCTATCCGTGTGACCGTCCGAGTTTCGAAGGTCCTCCCGAAGGGCTGTCCGAGTGACCGTTCGAGTTTCGAAGGTCCTCCCGCAGGGCTGTCCGCGACACCGTCCGGGGGGCTGTTCGACCGCCTCCCGGAGGGCTGTCTGAGGAGCAGATGAGGGTTTACATCCTCGCGGTTGGGAGGTTGTAAATCCTAGCTGCGGGGATCTGCACCGCCGATCGTCATCGACTCTACTTCCCGCTGCTCTACGAGTCGGTAACGAAAAAGATCAAACCATGTATGCAGTCTCCATAGTGGTCCTGGGCTGGTGAGTAGGTCGGAAATTTTTTGTTTTCTGCTGCGTTACCCTGCACTGCTGGTCAAAGAGCCGTCCGCCGGGAAGGGAAGGAGGCTTAACGCTGTCGTCGTCGGCGAGGGAGGGAATCCACTACCGGGGCAGCTGTTCACTTTCACCCAGCGGCGGCGCGGGAGGGCCTCCGACCCCTTCTTCTTCGCCGCCGTACATAGTATGGGTCGAACGGCCTCCGATCGCCCACCGAACCACACCCCAAGAACCTTAAGGTATAATTTACTTATTCCACAGGCATTGCTCTAGCTGCATGTGGGCTTTTTCCACTTCTGCACTCGAATCTATGTCACGCCCAAGATGCGACCCTATCCTAAAGGAACTCGAAGGTCCCACCAAGGATAGAAGCGCATCTTGAAGACGCTTTTACAAGGTGGATATCATTACATCAACATTACATAATAGATGGGGATACATACAAGGCATACAAATGCCGCAGGAATACAACAATACATCATACATAAGATCAACATCCGACTACGGATGAAACACAAACAGAAGCTCAAAGGACATCCACCCTGCTAGCCCAGGCTCCCGACCTGGAACCTATCCCCTGATCAAACAAGAAGCAGAAGAAGAATCTCCAATACAAGCTAACATCGCTCTCGCGTCATGATCATCGCAAAACCTGTACCTGCAACTGGTGTTGTAGTAATCTGTGAGCCACGAGGACTCAGCAATCCCATTACCATGGGTATCAAGACTAGCAAAGCTTAATGGGTAAGGAAGGGGTAAAGTGGTGAGGTTGCAGCAGCGACTAAGCATGTATGGTGGCTAAGATACGCAAAGAAGAGCGAGAAGAGGAGCAACGGAACGGTCGAGAAGCTAGAAGTGATCAAGAAGTGATCCTGAACTCCTACTTAAGCCAAACATAACCCCAAAAACGTTTTCACTTCCCGGACTCCGCCGAAAAGAGACCATCATGGTTACACACGCGGTTGATGCGTTTTATTTAAGTCAAGTGTCAAGTTCTCTACAACCGGACATTAACAAATTCCCATCTGCCACATAACCACGGGCATGGCTTTCGAAAGATAATACCCTACAGGGGTGTCCCAACTTAGCCCATTATAAGCTCTCACGGTCAACGAAGGGTATTCCTTCTCCCGGGAAGACCCGATCAGTCTCGGAATCCCGGTTTACAAGACATATCGACAATGGTAAAACAAGACCAGCAAAGCCGCCCGATGTGCCGACAATCCCGATAGGAGCAGCACATATCTCGTTCTCAGGGCAACACCGGATAAGTCAAGCTACGAGTACAACCAGGCCTCGAGTTTCCCCGAGGTGGCCCCGCAGGCTGCTCGGTTCGGACCAACACTTAGAGAAGCACTGGCCCGGGGGGGTTAAATAAAGATGATCCTCAGGATGCGCGACTCCCAAGGGAAAAAAAGGTGATAGGCAAATGGTAAAACCAAGGTTGGGCTTTGCTGGAGGAGTTTTATTCAAAGCGAACTGTCAAGGGTGTCCCATAAATCACCCAACCGCGTAAGGGACGCAAAATCAAGGAACATAACACCGGTATGACGGAAACTAGGGCGGCAAGAGTGGAACAAAACACCAGGCATAAGGCCGAGTCTTCCACCCTTTACCAAGTATATAGATGCATTAATAATATAAAAGATATTGTGATATCCCACCAAGGTTCATGATATCCATGTTCCAACATGGAACAACTTCATCTTCACCTGCAACTAGCAACGCTATAAGAGGGGCTGAGCAAAGCGGTAACATAGCCAAACAACGGTTTGCTAGGAAGGGTGACAAAGGTTAGAGGCTGACATGGCAATTTGGGAGGCTTGAAAAGCAAGTGATAGGTAGCGCGGCATAGCGATAGAACGAAGCAACTAGCATAGCAATGATAGTAATGAGATCCAAGGTGACGGTCATCTTGCCTGAAATCCCGCTAGGAAGAAGAGCGAGTCCATGAAGAAGATAAAGCCACGAAGACGAACGAATCCTCACGATCGCAACGACACGGGAACTATCGAGAAGAAGCACACAACATGGTAAACACACCACACATGAACAAGGCATGATGCTCAACCAAGTATGATGCATGATAAGGCTACATGAAGCTACTCATGGCAAGAGATGATGCATACAAGAACAACACATCAAAACAAGTTTAAATGAGGCCGGAAACAACATATAACAAATCCGGTAAATCCTCGTATGCAAGTTTCGAAATTGGTCCAGATCTGATTAGAACACAATGTTGAAGTTGTTAAACAGCAAGTTAAGATGCAACAAGATGATCTACACAAAAATCTAGTCAAGTTACATATAAAGTTCATTAGATTCGGAGCTACGACCTAGAAGATATGAGCAAAACAAGTTAAGCATGGCATTGATGCAAAATGCATTCAAACATCAAGCAAACACATTCAAAACATGGATCCAACAAGGTAACATGAATCTACATGCAATTCTAAGCAAGTTTGATATAGAGCATGCTCAAAACGGAGCAACGGTGCAACACATACACTCCAAACAAGATATAACAACAATCTGTCCAAAACAGCAATTGCGCATTTAGCACGCATCAAAACAATATGCTACAGCATCCTATCATGAGATAAAAAGGCATGGACATGATTTACAGGTAAAGCATTACAAAACATGAACACTGAGATATCTCCAGAAATCACTAGAACATGCTCAAAAGGACATGGCAAGATTGCAAATAATAACAGTTTCACAGACTTAGCAGAAATCACTGGACATGGCAGAAATAATATCAGGTTGCAAAGTTTAGAGCTATCAAACAACATACTACAGGAACAGATCATAGCAAACAAAGGCATGGCATGAATCTACTAATTACATAGAACAAAAGTCCCTTACTGATCACGAGCCAAAAAGGCACAGAAGATATGATGGCGCCCATGTAAACATAGCAAGTTTCATAAACAGATTCAGACTTGGCAGAAAAACTGAGCAAGGCATAACCAGAATTATGAAGGCATCTTTGCGAGCTCAAATAACTTATCACAAAGCATTTCATGGCATGTGAAGGAAACCAACAGTAAGATGGCATAATTCTGAAGCTAAGCATGGCAATAACAAGTTCATAGGGTGCATGGATCTCTAGCAAAACACATGTCAAAACTGAACTTAATGTTAACAGGCTGACAGCAACATTATTTAGCAAGTTTAGAGCATGATAACAACAAGCTACAGCAGGCTACAAATGCAAACCAAGGAATGGATGGATATAATATAACATGTATAACAAAACATTCTTAGTGAATATCTCCATATTATGCATGGAACTCATGGTAGCAGCAGGTTTATATGACATCACAAAGTTACAGTTACAGACTTGGCAGAAAATCACTAAGTCATGGAAATCAGCAACATCACGGAGGCTATTTTGCAAGCTTGTGCTAGTCACCACATAGATCACAAAAATACAAGACAAGCACCACTGTAAAAATGGCACGATGTAGTTCAAAACACATGTAGAACTCATGCTCATAGGATGCACACACAAAATCCAACGAAAATAACAAATCAGCAAGTTCTGATAACAGACAGCAGTTAACATCATGTATCACTTTTGCAACGATAATTAGGGCATCAAGATGAACTCACACAAGCATGGAACAATGGAATGAATTGACGAGCATCTCATGCTGAACTTTTTGACACATTACACGCACAAAACGGAGCTTCAGACAAGAAGTTACAAGCAATCAAAGATGCACACATATTATGAGTTTTCTGGGGACTTGGCCAAAATTCACCTCGCAGAAATGGGACGGAGAGGTCACTGTACGAAGCGGACCGGGACGGGGTGCGGGCGTTTGGATCAGGGACGGGTGGATCTCATCCACCCGCCCAAATCCGGCGAAGAGGCAGCCGTCGAGGGTGGAGGAGGCGTCCGGCGGCGGAGGGTGCGGGCGTTGGGCGCGGTCGGCGGCGAGGGTTGGCGCGGCGGCGGGGAGGCGAGCAGGATCCAGGCGGCGGCGCGATTCCCAGGCGGCGGCGGGCCCGATCTGGGCTCCCTCGGGTCGCGGCGGCGGCGGATGGCGCGGGGACATGTGGCGGGCGCTGATTGGGCGTGGGGCGGCGGCGCGGTTCATCCGGCGGCGCGCGGACATGTCCGGCAGCGCGAAGAGGAGGGGAGCTAGGGTTAGGGTAGGATTCATCCGCGAAAAATGGAGGGGAAGGTGTTTATATAGAGAGGGAGCTAGTGGAGTCCAAATGAGGTGTGGTTTTCGCCCACACGGTCGTGATCGAACGACCGAGAGCATGGAGGGGGTTTAGATGGGCTCATGGGCTGTGGTGAAGGGAGGCTAGGCTGCAAAGAGAGAGGGGTTTCGGGCTACGCGGTTAACCGTTGGGGCATCAAACGGCCTCCAAATGGAACGAAATTTGACGAGCGGTCTACCGGTGATATACCAAGGCCACTCGGAAAATCTCGGCCCATTCCGAGAACATTTTTCTCCCGCTCATGAAACAAGGTCTGGGAGGGGCGACGGGCGCGTGTGGGAGTGTCGGATCGCGAAACGGACAACACGGAAAAGGACCGGATGCAAGTTTTGAAAAACATGATGATGCAATGCAGATGATGACATGGCAAAATGCAACACGCAAGCAAATGACATGTCAACAACGGCGAATAACTGGATGACACCTGGCGCATCGAATCCGGGGCGTTACAATCTAGGTGTTGGATCAAACAGGAAAGTAGTGGGGAAAGTTGTATACCATGAATCTAGGACGTGGTTAAAATTGGAAAGGAATGGGGGAAAGTAGTGGGAAAAGTTGTATAGCATGAATCTAGGACGTGGTTCAAAAAGGAAAGGAAGGGGGAAAGTAGTGTGGAAAGTTGTATCGCATGAATCTAAGACGTGGTTCAAAGAGGACAGGAATGGGGGAAAGTAGTGGGGAAAGTTGTATAGCATAAATCTAGGACGTGGTTCACAAAGGAAAGGAAGTGGGGAAAGTACTAGTACAGACTGGCTATCCAACACCTACGTTGGTCGAAAAGGGAAAACAATGACAAACGCAGTACGCACATGTGTAACGAACTGATCTTTTGTTTTGGGGGACAAGGCTGTAGAGTTTGAGCAGGACTAGATTTGCTGCGCTCACATAGGGAAAGGTGTCTAAAGATAACAAAACTGGGACCAACACAAATATGCTCCTTGGTTGTTTGTTCTTTGTTGCAACAGACTGTGCATCACCCCAGTACATCGGTAGATGCACATGGTGCTGGTGCGTCCACTGTCTCGTGCAACTCTTTAGCTGTTGTTAATCTAAGGCCCTGTTTGGTTAAAAACTCCCTAGTCCCTACCTGCGTGGTTCCAGGGACTAAACATGGACTAGAGGTTATTAAATGACATGCTAAAAGACCATGTTACCCCTAGTAGTGAACTAATAGAGACAAGGTGCGATGCGTGGCAGGGGCAACTGTTGGAAAAAGTCCCAAAAAGACTCCCTCGGTGTCGGGGATATACCCCGCGGTATGACCCGGTCGGGAGTATGACCCGGCCGGACTTGACGCTTCATCGTAACCCGCCAGAAGATTGGCAACTCATGAGCCTGGCGACTTAATGATGGCCCTGACGGCGGGTCAGACGGATGACAAGGGCCCAAGGCCCAGTAGGCCGGGACGTGTTATTATGGGCCGGCTTAAGACGGAAGGCATGAGGAATATTTCCTTTACGAGGAAGCAAGACCCGTACTTGTATCCGACTTGTAATAGAGAATAAGTTAGTTCTAATCCTACTAGGACTCTACATGTAAAGCCACCTCTCCAACTTATATAAGGAGGGGCAGGGCACCCCAAAGAGGGACAAGCAACAAGAAACAATATCTAGGGCTAGACACAAAGAGCCGGCTTACCGGCGACTCTCTCATGAGCATAATGAGACCTAGCCACAAACAACATGTAGGGCTATTACCGGATGATGTTTCCCGGGGCCCGAAGCTATCTAAATCCTTGTCTTGTGTTGCGTCTCTCGATTCCGCCCAACCCCTCTCAAGCTACTACATAGATGCGTTGGCCTCGCGACTAAGTCCTGACACTAAGGACATCTGCCGTGACAATTCCACGACACTCGGGGTCTTCTTTCTTTAGTCCCAAATGCCCACTTTTAGAACCTAAAAGTCCCTCCTGTTTGGTTTAGATGGGACTGACACGGAGTTTTTGTAGTCCCTCCACCAAAATGTCTCTGTAAACAAACACCCTCTAATAATGCCGCTAGTAAATTGATGCAATGCCACAGTTAAAAGCAAATTACATGTTTAACAAATTTTATTGTTAATATAATCTCTCTGTTAATATTAATCAATGCCACCGTTTGAGAAATGCTACTGTCTTGCTTTCTTTCCCATTTAGATAAGGTAGATGCTTCTTTTTGTTGGCTTCTGTGTCATCCACCGTTATTGACCACTAGTTGTTTCCTTTGCACCTCTGTGTAAACAGGGTTATCTACTTCACCTCATTGCCATTGTGACCTTTTGTTGCACTGCACAAAACACTTTTGTTTTAAGAGTGTTTTGTGCAGTTCAACCAAAATGTCACACCGACAACGTTGCTTGATTGCTTGATCTTAGTGGAACTGCACAGGAGGAGATCTTACTTCCTATCCGTGTTGGCAAATTTGGTTCAGATCTTCTTCTTGTGAGTTGTTTGAATTCCGCGTCATGAGAGGTCAGTACTAGCCTTCTTTCACATGATTCTGCAGTGTGCTTTCATATGTTGTGCTACTTGTACGGTAATGTTGCTTGATTTTAGTGAACTGCACAAATGGAGACAAGACTTCCAATTTGTATGTGCACCGTAATATCCCATTAAGGTAAGATAAGGGTATTTCACAACTGTTGGCCTGTATTTTGCCACTTTCATCAGAAAATTAATGTCATTGTTTAGTGCTATACTTGTGCAACCTAATTGACATGCCAAATCTTACATTGAAGGCGAAGCTTGTCTAGTATTGAACCAAGTGATGAAGTGGAAGAACAAGCAGAAGAAAAACAAAAATCAACTCCTGGTGCTGTAATGAAGCACTGGAACTGTGATGACACAAGTAATGATATAGTTTTGCATCTTAATTTATTGCTATGGCTGGAATGAGCAATTGTTTTGCCACTGATTTGATGCCACTCTTAATGTAATACGTAATTATCTCTACTTGTGCAAATAGGGATCTTCTTTGAAGATACCATATATTTTAGTGGAACTGCACAGGAAGATGTTGGAAACATTAATCTAATTGAGGAGTATATAGTAAGCATGGCCACCACAGTAGATAGCAACAGATGGTTCCGGAGAAGTGCTTCATCTGTATGCTCTACACAATAAAACTCCTGACAAAGGTTGGTACTCGCCCACTGATTTCATCCATATTATTGAGCTTTTTCATCTCTATTGGTGTTGTGCTACTGTTTAGATGCTGTCATCAAAAAGTGGTATTGTCCTTGAGAAGTGCTTCATCTGTGCTGTTTTAAATATTTCCTTTCCTTTTTTCGAGCAAACAGGGATGCTAGCATTTAGTTATCCTCTTGTCTTTGCACAACAGGATCATCATCCTCTGAAGAAGAATATGGAGTACGTGAAGTGACTAGTTCCGATTATGCCAGGATGAAGAAGCCCGGTCTATCTTCTCATCAGAAGGAGCAGTTGAAGGATGGTTACATTACCCCCCCCCCCCCACAAGACCAAACTAACTTCAGCTCAGAAGGACTGACAAATCTCCATTTTCTTGCTGTGATGCGCGAGTACAATGTTGTTCTAGGATTCTTTCCGGTGAGTTCCATTTTTGTAAAAGTGTGCTCTACATGGACCATGTAGGTGCCTGTTTAAACTGTCAATTCATAGTACAGTTTGCTTTATACTAATCACTTTTTTTGTATTTGTGCAAACAGGGGTGCTCAGCTTGATTTCAATGGGAACTGCACAAAATGTTCATGAATACATCGAATCATTCATTTCCACCACAAGAAAGGAGGTGCCGATAAGTTCAAGGCATTGCAACATATAAGGGCGAAATCATACAAGCTACGCGCGAATTTGGTTGATTTGGTGGAACTGCACAAAAAGAACGGCTGGTTTATTTAGCACGAGGTGCCATGTCAATGTCCGAACTGATGGCAAACCCTGCCCATTCCACAATCGTAGGCATTTGATATTTTGGAATGGGAAAACCTTGTCAAATTTTGCTCATTGATTTTAGCAAGAAGACATGCGTTTGATATTTTCGAATGGGACGCCCTTTGCTGTCAGCAGCGTCGATCCATTTTTTCTTTAATCTTTAGTTGTGAAGTAAATATTGGCTCTGACATGTGAATCGCTGAGATGCATAATCATCGATTGTTTTGAATGTTCTCTATGACATGTGAATCGCTGTGATTGCAATGTACAGGAACGCTAAAAAGCTGCTCAAACTCTTTGTACTCCTTCTGTTCCTTTTTACTTCGCACATTGTCCGGTAGCATACAACTGAAGTGCTCAAGTTCTCTAGCAAATGACTGTATCTCATGAGCTTGCTCAACCACGGAGCGCTCTTCAATCAGCCTGTAATCATAGAATTGCTCCATGATGTACAGCTCAGTGCCAGCAACCAGAGGGTAGCAGCGGTGGCCTTACTTGGACCCGAGCAGCGGCGACCTACCGTGTTCTACTCTTCCTCGTTTTCTGTGTGGCGTAGCCTCGTTGGCAGCGTGGCGGGGTCTCGACGGAGCCGGCGATGTCCTCTGTCTCGTTGCCGGCGGGCGGCGCCTCGGCTGAGCGGGAGAAAATCCTCCCCCTCGTTGCCGGCAGGGTGGGGCCTCGGCGGAGCCGGTGGTGTCCTCTGCCTCGTTGTTGGCGCCGCGGGGCCTCGGCGGAGCAGGGCCTCGTCGACGCCAGCGGAGCGGGGACTCGTCGGAGCCGGCATTGTCCTCTGCCTCGTCCTCGGTCTCGCTAAACAGCGCCTCGGCCGCTTCATCGCCCTCTTTGTAGGTGGCGGCAGCCTCCGCCACCCGCATGCGGTAACGCCAGCGCTCGAGGCGGCCCTCGCGGGCGGAGCGGTATGAGTCGAGCAGCGCCTCCTGCTCCGCCCGCTCCGCGGCGATCTGCTCCTCCGCCTGCAGGTGCTCCTGGAGGAGATGGTGGTTGTAGGCGGCATCAGCCTGCGCCTCCCCGAACTGCTCCTCACGCTTCTGCCTCACCGTGTCCATATATTGGGCACGGGCCTGGCCGATGGTCATGGTACAATGCACCGGCGAGGATGGCGCGGAGGAGGGGGTTGGCGCCGGATCGTCGACTACTATGTTCTCCATTGGGACGTCGTCGTCCTCCGGCTGCCTGCCGGCCAGCCAGTCGGCAGCAATGGCTGCCATCTCCTTGTGGTCCGTCGTCCGCCCGTCCCGAAGAGCGCTGGAGCGCGAGTAAGCCATGGTGGGCAATAGTGGTGTGGACAGAAGAATAGGAATGGATGCGGATGACTGCGGCTATGGCCGGCGCAGCAGTTTATATAGCAATGGTGGGCGGCGGAGGGACAGACGTGTGGCGCCGGAGTAGCCGCCTCGGCAACCGCGTATCATTAATGTGGGCGGCAGAAGGACGGGCGGACGGCACTTGTGTCGTTTGAAGGCGGAGCAATCGCATGCACCGGGAAGCGGGGCGGGCGGCGCTGACCGTTTCGGGCAGAAAGCGCGCGCGGGCGAGGGAGGCGGTCTGGGTGGGCCAGGGCAGTCGGACTCGTGCTTGGCAGCGGGTCGGTCCAGCAGCCGGACATGCTGGCTCGCCAGCTACCTCGCCGAGCTGAGCGACGACAATCAGACGATGGACGTAGCTTCCGACCAGGAGCCGGCGCCACTATCCAAGCCGGTTCCTGCCGTGTTCACCATAGAGCAGGTGCGGCCGCACTTCGACGCCCTAATGGCGGAAGAGCTACCAGCGCAGGAGGACCTGTGCTGCAACCTCCGTCTCCTCAACGAGCACCGGTGAACAAGCGAACCACAATGCCGTCGCAGACATGTGGCCCTTTGATCCTGGCTTCCCGAATGAGCAGCGGGCGCTGTATCAGACCATCCGTAGGGCCCGCGAGGCCCTCTCCGTCGTTGTTGTGCTCGCCGTGGCGTCGCCGTCTCGCGTTGTCAACATGGTCAATGGACATGAGGATAAGGAGATGACTTTACTTAGAGAGGATGACAACAAGTGCCTCCTTATTAGTATATAAAACTATAATTTTTTTGCTTCCTCCTGGTTTCCTGACATCACGGTCCCACACCATTGTGAACCTATGTAGTCAATAAATGAGAGAATTGCACAAGAAGCGGCCAACAGCTGGGACCAAGCAGCTCGAGCAGTATTTGTGTTTCTGAGGTGTGAGCACTACAGTGTTTTCTTGAGCGATGTTTAGCCCAGATATTCATTTTTCTCCTTTGAACAACAATGAAAACATCGCTGCAGCTATTAACTGGGCGGGCTGTGGCCCGTCTAGCCCAGGCCAGATATCCAGCCCAGATATTAATTTTTTTCAAGCTGAAAATGGCTAGCCCAGCTATACTTTTTTTAGGAATACCCAGGCAAGGTCAAGTTGTTATTCTCCGCCCCGCTGGGCTGCAAATCTTTTCTAGGAGGGATGCATTAGGCTTAACAAGAAAATGGGCTTTAAGAAATAATAAATGGGATGTAATTATAAAAACTCGGCAGTAACTATAAAAAATGCACCAAACACGATTACTTTATAAAATATTATTTTTGGATATTGAAAATTTTAATTTCATTAATTGTTGCGTGCGCAATGTTTCGTTGGATTTTTACGTAATATAAATTTATATTGAAATTGTATTAATCTGACTAGAAATTTCGGGATAAAAATATTTCGGATCCCATCAAAATATGGGAAATTTTATTGAATTCTGTTTTGAACGGTTGGTTGAAATGGGTTGTACTTTTAACAAACTTTAAATAGGCCGTAGTAAATTCCATTAGAAATTCAAAAATTGGCTGCACATTCTTACAAATCAAAAATGGGCTATAAGTTCTCTGTCACACACTTGTGACCTTACTAAGTTGACGCGTCCCCTTAAAAAAAGAGTTGACGCGTATGCAAGGCTTTGTCAACTTATAGTCAACACACGGTTCTAGCAGCAGTGACCGTTGGATGTCCATCCAACGGATGCCGTGCTTCTTCTTCAATCTCGGATATTCTAGTTTCACCCGCCCAAAAAATGATTCCTCCCCCTGACATCGGGGGCGCACCGTTTCGGAAGCTGACCTGTGGGCCTACTAAGTTGACGGGGACGGAGTGCTTTGTCAACTTAGTCAATATGAACGATTCTAGCTCCAATGACCGTACGATGTCCATCCAACAGCCGTAGTGCTTCTTCAACCTCTGTTCTTGTTGCTCCAGCCGCCCAAAGCAGCGCTGGTCGTGCCGCATGCTCCTGCCTCCCGTGGCCGGTTGTGCTGCCGCGGAGGCCTCACCGCCCCTACTATTCCCACCGCTGGCCAGGCCCTGCGGCGAAGCCGAACCAGTGAACCCTCGTACTCCTCTCCGCGCGGGCTACCACTGTCGCGTCGTCCCCGGCTCCGCGTCGTCCCCTTCCTAAGCCTCGCTGTCGTCCACCGCCCTGGTGCTCTCGGCGCGGCGTGGTCAACGTAGTCAAGGAACGACTTCCATCGGAAGAGTACTGTACGTGGAGAGGCTGACAGCTGGGTCCACGGCGGCCTCCTTATTACGCGCAAAATAATTATTCCTCCACCTGACAGCAGGGACCCACCGGATGGGCAACTGTATTTCGCAAAAAAAAACATTTCCCCCTGACTGCTGGGACCTACCAGCTACATCTTCGCACGCAAGGAAGTGCGTTCAGGCAAAAAAAAAACAATTCGCCCCCCTGACTGCTGGGACCCACCGGCTACATCTTCGCAGGCAAGGAAGTGTCTGACAGTCGGGACCCACCTGGTTGAAGCGTATGTAGCATTGTCATTCTGGTCGCGAACGTGTACGTACATATTGGTCGATGTAGATGCGCGCACGTGTCGTAGTAGAGGCGCGCACGTAGCATGTACACGTACGTACATCGGCCAGTGTGCAAGAAAGAAAATACGGCCACGTACGTACATACGGGCAGGGTCTCGAACGCCTACTCGCGCATACGTACGGCCAGGACTCGTGTACATGGCTGGATCGGAACGGAGAAACAGCGTCGTCGTCGTGTTCATGGGGAGCCAACCGGCTGGGTCGGAACGGAATGCGTCGTCGTGTTCATCGGGAGGGCTTGGATGGAACAGTCGATGGAAACGAGGCCTGGCGTACCGCAGAACGGAGGAAACGGCCTTGTGTTCGACCAACCACGTTCGAAACGGGATCATGTTCATCAGGAGGGGTCTGGCGTACCGCAAAACGGAGGAAACGGACCTCCTACGATCGAAACGGGGGTCCTGTTCATCGGGAGGGGTGTGGCGCACCGCAAAACGGGACTCCACGGGATACTGTTCATCTCCACCGTCGACCCCCTCCAGCCTCCACGGGCTACTGTTCATACACCGTCGACCTCCTCCAGCCACCACCTGCGAATGTTCATCCACGGGCTCCTGTTCATCCAGCCTCCACCGCGCGCTACTCCACCGGCTACTGTTCAACCATCCCTCACCACGGGCTCCTGTTCAATCACCCCTCCACGGGCTACTGTTCATCCAGCCCTCCACCGTCTACTGTTCATCCTGCCCTCCACGGGGTGGTCATGTTCATCCTGCCCTCCACGGGGTCCTGTTCATCCAGCCCCAACCGGCTCGAACGATTGGGGTCTTGTTCATCCACCCCCACTGGGAACTATTCATCCAAACCCCCCAGCAACGCTCACTGTTCATCCAGAGGCAACGCCACGGGGTCCTGTTCATCCACCCCCATAGGGAACTGTTCATCCAAACCCCCCAGCAACGCTCACTGTTCATCCAGAGGCAGCATCGATCGGCTTCAGTTAGCAGTAGTAGCGAAGGAATCGCTCGATCGGGTTCAGTTATCAGCCATCGATCGATCGCTCGGGTTCAGTAACGAGTAGCTTGCAGTGCAATCGCCCGGGTTCAGTTAGAGCCCAACGCCTCGCTCGGGTTCAATTAGAGCCCAACGCCTCGCACACATGCGCGTACGTATGAGAGAAACACGCATCGCTCGGCCCTCGACCACCCACCGTAACCGGGGACTCCCCGATATTTTCCGCGCCCTCGCTTTTACCACGGTTTTTTCCGTCATGGACGGCCCAAAGAATGTCATGCAGTTGCGTCTCCGTCCCGCCCAGGACGAAAAGCCCATTTTCTGTCATGATTTTTTGTCATAGAAGTGGGACCCCACCACATCTATGATGATACCGGGTTTTGTCACAATTATCGTCATAGAAGTGTCATAAGTATGACAGAAAAGATTTTCGTCGGCCCAAAATGTCACGGATGTGTCTTTTTTTTGTAGTGCCAATATCATCGCATAGCCTATACCATGCCAATGCTTTTCCCTCCAAAGATAAAGGGAAAACCTTTTTCATAACTTCATCCCTGGGTAAACCTGCAAGCTTAAACAATCCACAAATTTGTTCCACATATATCAAGTTCATGTCAGGATGTTCTGAAAGATTGTGGATGTCGCCTAGAGGGGGGGTTAATAGGCGCTTTTAAAATAATTACGGTTTAGGATTGAACAATTGCGGAATAAACTTAGCGGTTAATTTGTCAAGCACAAAACCTACAACAACTAGGCTCACCTATGTGCACCAACAACTTATGCTAAACAGGATAAACTACTAGGTGATAGCATGATATATGACAAGAAACAATATGGCTATCACAAAGTAAAGTGCATAAGTAAAGGGCTCGGGTGAGAGAGAACCGAGGCACGCGGAGACGACAATGTATCCCGAAGTTCACACCCTTGCGGATGCTAATCTCCGTTTGGAGCGGTGTGGAGGCACAATGCTCCCCACGAAGCCACTAGAGCCACCGTAATCTCCTCACGCCCTCGCACAATGCAAGATCCCCTGATTCCACTAAGGGACCCTTGAGGGCGGTCACCGAACCCGTACAAATGGCAACCCTTGGGGGCGGTCACCGAACCCGTACACTTTGGCAACCCTTGGGGGCGGTCACCGGTACCCGTCAAATTGCTCGGGGCAATCTCCACAACCTAATTGGAGACCGCGACGCTTGCCCGGAACTTTACACCACAATGATTGAGCTCTGAACACCACCAACCATCTAGGGCGCCCAAGCACCCAAGAGGAACAAGGATCAAGGGTACCAAGCACCCAAGAGTAATAAGCTTCTCAACTTGTAATTTCCACGTATCACCATGGAGAACTCAAATCGATGCACCAAATGCAATGGCAAGGGCACACGGAGTGCCCAAGTCCTTCTCTCCCAAATCCCACCAAAGCAACTAATGCTAGGGAGGAAAATGAGCGGAAGAACAAGAAGGAGAACACCAAGAACTCCAAGATCTAGATCCAAGAGGTTCCCCTCACATAGAGGAGAAAGTGATTTGTGGAAATGTGGATCTAGATCTCCTCTCTCTTTTCCCTCAAAAACTAGAAAGAATCCATGGAAGGATTGAGAGTTTGCAAGCTCGAAGAAAGTTAACAATGGGGGAAGAACACGAGCTCAAAGGATAAGGTTCATTGGGGAAGAAGACCCCCTTTTATAGGAGGGGGAAAATCCAACCGTTATGCTCACAGCCCGCACAGAGCGGTACTACCGCTAGGGCAGCAGAAGCCCAATGAAACAACACTGCAAAGGGGCAACAGGGCGGTACTACTGCAGGAGCGGTATTACCACCTGCCTTGCGGTACTACCGCGCGACCACGGATGTAAAAACTAACTGCCGTGCCTACAACCGTTGGAGCTAGCTACGAGAAAAAGTCGGCACGGTACTACCGCTCACAGGGAGCGGTACTACCGCGTAAGGGCGGATGTAAGAAATTACATCTGCGCCTACTACCGCACGCAACAGCGCCAGGACACGAGGCAGCGGTACTACCGCTCACCAGGAGCGGTACTACCGCATAGGGCGCGGAAGTAAAAAATTACTTCCGCGCCTACTTCCGTGCACGCCAACGTTCTCGGCTAGAGGCAGCGGTACTACCGCTCACCAGGAGCGGTACTACCGCTGGCCCCTGCGGTACTACCGCTCCCTTGAGCAGTACTACCGCACGCCACAGAGGCTTTAGCACTTGGATGCCTCCAAAACGCAGCTAAAGACAACAGACGGATCCAATAAAACCAGAACTGCCATAACTTCTGCAAATGAGCTCCGAATTGAGCAAACTCAAGCTTGTTGGATACAAGAGAACGAGTAGCATCAAAACAGCGATAGAGAAGAACTGGCAGAGCCTCCAACATCGAAAACATCATAGAAGATGCATGTGAACTCCGTTTTTGATGAACTCAAGCTTGTCAACAAGATGACCATAAGCTCGAAATCTCACAAAGAGAACCAAACAAGAACCAAGAAAGATGATGCAAGGATGCAGTGGTTTGAGCTCTCTACGAACGATATGATCAAGCTACTCATCGAGAGCCCTCCTTGATAGTACGGCAATCGATCCTATAACCCGGTCTCCCAACTACCACCATGAGACCGGTAAAATAGAAAACCTATCAAGGGCAAACCTTTGCCTTGCACATGGTCCACTTGAGCTAGATGATGATGATCTTGACTCCCTCAAGTTGGACCACCTTTCTTGATTGCGTTGGCTCGATGAAGACTAGTTGATTGCTCCCCCATACTCCACTATGGATGAGCCACTCTTCCGCACATCTTCACAAATCCATTGTTATCACAATGGACGGCAAGCTTCAAGCATTTGATCTCTTCGTGATGCTCCACTTGAACTTGCACACCGCAACCTAACCCCACAAAGAACTCTCACGAATACCATGGGTTAGCATACAAGCGTAATGGACAATGCTTACCATACCATGGGATCACTTGATCCCTTGGTACATCTTGTACGCTTTGTGTGTTGATCACTTTGATTTACTCTTTGACTTAGTCTTGATCAACCTCTCACATGACCAATCTTTAGGTAATTCCTTGAATAGCACCTTGGTCATCACAAACTCTCCTTGAAACCAACAAATGGACTCCAAGAAAAGCCTATGGACAAATCCTTCAAATATAACTCAAGGCAACCATTAGTCCATAGAGATTGTCATCAATTACCAAAACCAAACATGGGGGCACCACATGTTCTTTCATGTTCGGTTCCATCTCCTGCATAAGGATTAGCTAGCAGTTGTTCTATCATACCCGAAGGAATTTCATATTCAATATTTTCAGTAGGTGCAGTAGGTTGAGGGGCAATTAATTTTCGTTCGGTACGAGGTGAAGATACCCCGAACAAACCCCTCAAAGGATTGTTTTCCATAGTAACAAGTGACAATAAATTTCAGCACACTATAAAAATGTTTCCTTACCGAATTCCACTTACCAAAGGCGCTTCACTCCCCGGCAACGGCGCCAGAAAATAGCCTTGATGACCCACAAGTATAGGGGGTCAATTGTAGCTCTTTTTGATAAGTAAGAGTGTCGAACCCAACAAGGAGCAGAAGGAAATGACAAGTAGTTTTCAGTAAGGTAATGTCTGCAAGTGCTGAAATTGTAAGTAGTTGAGTAGTTTGATAGCAAGACAATTTGTAATGAGCAAGTAACGATAATAGTAACAAGCATGCAAAAAGGTAGCCCAATCCTTTTGAGGCAAAGGACAGGCCAAAACGGTCTCTTATAATGAGCAAAGCGTTCTTGAGGGCACACGGGAATTTCATCTAGTCACTTTCATCATGTTGGTTTGATTTGTGTTCGCTACTTTGATAATTTGATATGTGGGTGGACCGGTGCTTAGGTGCTATTCTTACTTGAACAAACCTCCTACTTATGATTAACCCTGCCGCAAGCATCCGCAACTACGAGAAAAGTATTAAGAATAAATTCTAACCATAGCATTAAACTCTAGGATCCAATCGGTCCCTTACAGAATAGTGCATAACCTGGGGTTTAAGTTTCTGTCACTCTCGCAACCCACCATCTATTTACTACTCCACAATGCATTCTCTTAGGCCCAAATATGGTGAAGTTTCATGTAGTCGACGTTCACATGACACCAGTAAGGGAATCACAACATACATACCATCAAAATATCGAACACATATTAAATTCACATGATTACTTGCAACATGATTTATCCCTTGACCTCAAGAACAAAAGTAACTACTCACAAACAATGAACATGCTCATGATTAGAGGGGTATTAATATGCATAATGGATCTGAACATATAATCTTCCACCAAATAAACCATATAGTAATCAACTACAAGATGCAATCAACGCTACTAGTCACCCCCTAGCACCAATCTATAGTTCCGGTAACAAGATTGAATACAAGAGATGAACTAGGGTTTGAGATGAGATGGTGCTAGTGAAGATGTTGATGGACATTTCCCTCCCCAAGATGGGAGAGTTGTTGGTGATGATGATGACGATGATTTCCCCCTCCGGGAGGGAAGTTCCCCCGGCAGAATCGCTCCGTCAGAGGGCAAAAGTTCTCCTGCCCAACTTCCGCCTTGAGACGGTGGCGCTCCGTCCCAAAAATCTTCTCCTTATTTTTTCTAGGTCAAAATGACTTATATACCAAAATATGGGCACCGGAGGTGGGCCGAGGAGGCCACAACCCACCAGATGGCCCCCCTCTGGTGTTTATTGGCTCCAATATATTCTTAAATAATCAATAAAAATTCTCCGTGAAGTTTCAGCTCATTTGGGGTTGTGCAGAATAGGTGGCCTGACGTAGCTTTTCGAGGTGCAGATTTTCAGTTGCCGGAATTCTCCCTCTTGGTGTGTTCGTTCCAAATTATGAGAGAAAAGGCATTAGAATTACTACAAAAAGCATTATTATGGATAAAAACAATATAAATAACAGTAAGAAATCATGATGCAAAATGGACGAATCGGCTCGCTGGTAGTACCTTTTCCCCCTTGATTGCCATCACTAGTAGAAAACTGGGCTTTGGTCACATGGCAATATTCACATTAGTCCCAGTTCAGTCACAAACCGGGACTAATGTGAGCATTGGTCCCGGTTCGTGTGGCCAGGGGCCTGCTGGGCCTCGTGGGGGCATTGGTCCCGGTTCGTCCGGCCCCTTTGGTCCCGGTTGGTGGGACAAACCGGGACCAATGGGCCTCGCTCCTGGCCCACCACCATTGGTCCCGGTTGGTAGCTTGAACCGGGACCAGAGGCTCACCCTTTAATCCCGGTTCATACCACAAACCGGGACTAAAGGGTTGGTCCTAGTTGCGGTCAGAGTTTAGTCCCACCTCGCCAACCAAAGGGCGCTCACAACAGTTTATAAGCCCGTCCCTCTCTGCCTTGTTGAGCTCCTCTCAAAGTGAAAATAGATGCCCTTATACAGGGAATTTGACCTAAATTCAGAGTAAATTTCTTTGAATTTCATAGAAATTTATTATGAATTTAGGTTGAATTTTCTCTATAGGCGCATCTATGTTCATTTTTTTATAGTAAATAAAATAAATAAACCTTAATAAACTAAATAAAAATAAATAAACCTTAATAAAATTAAATAAAATAAACTATAGTAAATAAAATAAATAAACCTTAATAAAATAAATAAAGCAAAAGAAATAAAGTAAAATACATAAGTAATTAGAAACAAAATGGAATAAAATAAATAAGTTTTTTGTTGTAAGTAGAAACAAAACAAAATAAATAAAGCAAAAGAGAAAACAAAAAACAGGGAAAAAATTATGCCACCTACTGGGCCACCACGGCCTGAATACGACATGAAACCCATCCATGGGCCAGGATTCAGGCCCGCAGAAGGCCCAGTAGGCCCCACAGGCAAAGAGAGCGGTTAGGCCCGAAAGCCTGCAGTTGAGAGGAGCTCGAGAGGGTGGGCGCAGCAGCGCTTATAAACCACTCTCGAGCTCTCTCAACTAGCGAGGTGGGACTAAAATTTTGACGCGGGGCAGCACAAGGCCTTTGGTCCCGGTTGGTGCCACCAACCGGGACTAAAGGGGGGCATGCGTACCTGTTCGTGGCACCAACCGGGACCAATGCCCCCCCTTTAGTCCCGGTTGGTGCCACGAACCGGGACCAATGTGTTTCCTATATATACCCCATCGCCACAGCAGAGCACTCCACGGTGCTCTGTTTTTTCTGGCCGGTGAGGGGAGGGCATTTGGGTGCTCTAGCTCACCTCCTATGCACATGAGGTGTTCGATGAAATGTCTGAGCCACACTAGTTAATCTTTCTCCTCTCGAAACTCAACCTCCGAGCTCCATTTTCCCCAAGATTTGTCTAGGTTTAGAGGTCCGTCACGTCCCATCCCCGTCTTCACCGCCGTCGATCGCCCGCGCCGATCTCGTCGCCAGCACCACCGTGGTGAGCCTCTTGTTCTTAACTTCTTTCTGAAAGAAAAAAATTCTTACTTTAGATAGATACTTGTCTAATTTTGTTACTTTTATTATTCCTTCTTATTACATAGCGTGATGGTTTTGGTATCCGACCCCGTCGTCCCTCGTCCTGTCTATGATTCGGATGTGGTATATATTATCTTTTTATAACTATTTGGTTCATTTATTGTTTATAACAAATATGCCGACCAACGTGACATAGATTTTATTTATCTAGGAGGTGGTTGAACCGGAAATTCCAACCGACCCTATTGTCGAGAGGTTAAATTTAGTTGAAGAAGAAAACAATTACTTGAAGGAAAAAAATAAAAAAAATTGAGGAGGAGAAGATGATATTGGAGTTGCATGTTGCGGATGTCGTCGATGATCACAAGATCAAGATGGATGCAATGCGCTTGAAGATTAGAAAGATTAGAAAATATGCCATTCATACCGAGGCTTGGTATCATTATGCCGTTGGATCAATTGTTACCTTGGTTGTGATTATGATCGCATTTGTTGTCACATTGAAATGTTTTACATAGTTTCAATGTATGGTTTAATTAATTAGATGCTCTGCAGAGCTATATATATGTTGTTAGATGAGAACTATGTATGTACTTTGGTTTTAATGTGATGATGAACTTCTATTAATTTCGTCACATAATTATCTATCCATGATGTTCTGTAATGGTTTTTGACACACTTAATTATATATAATGCACGCAGATGAACCGGCAATGGATGTACGGTGACAGACACACCTCCGAGTACATTAAGGGCGTGCATGATTTTCTCGAAGTGGTTGAGGCAAACAAGCAGAATGGTTTTATGTGTTGTCCATGCCCTACATGTGGGAATACGAAGTCTTACTCTGATAGGAAAATCCTTCACACCCACCTGTTTTACAAGGGTTTCATTCCACACTATAATGTTTGGACGAGGCACGGAGAAATAGGGGTTATGATGGAAGACGCGAAGAAGAAGAGGACGATGACAACTATGTGCCCCCTGAATACGGTGATGCTGCAACGGGGGAAGCTGCTGAAGATCAAGAGGAACCAGACGATGTGCCCAATGATGCTGCAAGGGGGGAAGCTACTGAAGATCAAGAGGAACCAGTTTTTGGAAATATGCCCTAGAGGCAATAATAAATTGGTTATTATTATATTTCCTTGTTCATGATAATCGTTTATTATCCATGCTAGAATTGTATTGATAGGAAACTCGGATACATGTGTGGATACATAGACAACACCATGTCCCTAGTAAGCCTCTAGTTGACTAGCTCGTTGATCAATAGATGGTTACGGTTTCCTGACCATGGACATTGGATGTCGTTGATAACGGGATCACATCATTAGGAGAATGATGTGATGGACAAGACCCAATCCTAAGCATAGCATAAAAGATCGTGTAGTTCGTTTGCTAGAGCTTTTCCAATGTCAAGTATTTTTTCCTTAGACCATGAGATCGTGTAACTCCTGGATGCCGTAGGAGTGCTTTGGGTGTACCCAACGTCACAACGTAACTGGGTGACTATAAAGGTACACTACGGGTATCTCTGAAAGTGTCTGTTGGGTTGACACGGATCGAGACTAGGATTTGTCACTTCGTATGAGGAGAGGTATCTCTGGGCCCACTCGGTAATGCGTCATCATAATGAGCTCAATGTGACTAAGGAGTTAGCCACGGGATCATGCATTATGGTACGAGTAAAGTGACTTACCGGTAACGAGATTGAACAAGGTATTGGGATACCGACGATCGAATCTCGGGCAAGTAACGTACCGATTGACAAAGGGAATTGTATACGGGATTGATTGAATCCTCGACATTGTGGTTCATCCGATGAGATCATCGTGGAACATGTGGGAGCCAACATGGGTATCCAGATCCCGCTGTTGGTTATTGACCGGAGAGGCGTCTCGATCATGTCTGCATGTCTCCCGAACCCGTAGGGTCTACACACTTAAGGTTCGGTGACGCTAGGGTTGTAGAGATATTAGTATGCGGAAACCCGAAAGTTGTTCGGAGTCCCGGATGAGATCCCGGACGTCACGAGGAGTTCCGGAATGGTCCGGAGGTGAACAATTATATATGGGAAGTCCAGTTTCGGCCACCGGGAAAGTTTCGGGGGTTATCGGTATTGTACCGGGACCACCGAAAGGGTCCCTGGGGTCCACCGGGTGGGGCCACCTATCCCGGAGGGCCCCATGGGCTGAAGTGGGAAGGGAACCAGCCCTTAGTGGGCTGGGGCGCCCCCCCTTGGGCCTCCCCCTGCGCCTAGGGTTGGAAACCCTAGGGGTGGGGGCGCCCCACTTGGCTTGGGGGGGAAGCCAACCCCCCTTTCCCCTTGGCCGCCGCCCCCCCTTGGAGATCTGATCTCCCAGGGCCGGCGCCCCCCCAGGGGTCCCTATATATAGTGGGGGGAGGGAGGGCAGCAGGAACACAGCCCCTGGCGCCTCCCTCTCCCCCTGCAACACCTCTCCCTCTCGCAGAAGCTTGGTGAAGCCCTGCCGAGATCCCCGCTGCTTCCACCACCACGCCGTCGTGCTGCTGGATCTCCATCAACCTCTCCTTCCCCCTTTCTGGATCAAGAAGGAGGAGACGTCGCTGCTCCGTACGTGTGTTGAACGCGGAGGTGCCGTCCGTTCGGCACTCGGTCATCGGTGATTTGGATCACGGCGAATACGACTCCATCAACCCCGTTCATTGGAACGCTTCCGCTCGCGATCTACAGGGGTATGTAGATGCACTCCTCTCCCCCTTGCTAGTATACTCTATAGATGGATCTTGGTGATGCGTAGGAAAATTTTAAATTCTGCTACGATCCCCAACAGTGGCATCATGAGCCAGGCCTATGCGTAGTTACTATGCACGAGTAGAACACAAAGCAGTTGTGGGCGTAGATGTTGCCAATTCTTCTTGCCGCTACTAGTCTTATCTTGTTTCGGCAGTATTGTGGGATGAAGCGGCCCGGACCGACCTTACACGTACGCTTACGTGAGACAGGTTCCACCGACTGACATGCACTAGTTGCATAAGGTGGCTAGCGGGTGTCTGTCTCTCCCACTTTAGTCGGAGCGGATTCGATGAAAGGGTCCTTATGAAGGGTAAATAGAAATTGGCATATCACGTTGTGGTTTTACGTATGTAAGAAACGTTCTTGCTAGAAACCTATACAAGCCACGTATAAAACATGCAACAACAATTAGAGGACGTCTAACTTGTTTTTGCAGGGTATGCTATGTGATGTGATATGGCCAAAAAGGGATGTGATGAATGATATATGTGATGTATGAGATTGATCATGTTCTTGTAATAGGAATCACGACTTGCATGTCGATGAGTATGACAACCAGCAGGAGCCATAGGAGTTGTCTTTATTTTTTGTATGACCTGTGTGTCATTGAAGAACGCCATGTAAATTACTTTACTTTATTGCTAAACGCGTTAGCCATAGAAGTAGAAGTAATCGTTGGCGTGACAACTTCATGAAGACACAATGATGGAGATCATGATGATGGAGATCATGGTGTCATGCCGGTGACGAAGATGATCATGACGCCCCGAAGATGGAGATCAAAGGAGCAGAATGATATTGGCCATATCATGTCTCTATTTGATTGCATGTGATGTTTATCATGTTTTGCATCTTATTTGCTTAGAACGACAGTAGTAAGTAAGATGATCCCTTATAATAATTTCAAGAAAGTGTTCCCCCTAACTGTGCACCGTTGCGAAGGTTCGTTGTTTTGAAGCACCACGTGATGATCGGGTGTGATAGATTCTAACGTTCGCATACAACGGGTGTTGACGAGCCTAGCATGTACAGACATGGCCTCGGAACACATGCGAAACACTTAGGTTGACTTGACGAGCCTAGCATGTACAGACATGGCCTCGGAACACAAGAGATCGAAAGGTCGAACATGAGTCGTATAGTAGATGCGATCAACATGGAGATGTTCACCGATGATGACTAGTCCGTCTCACGTGATGATCGGACACGGCCTAGTTTGACTCGGATCATGTATCACTTAGATGACTAGAGGGATGTCTATCTGAGTGGGAGTTCATTAATCAGATGAACTTAATTATCATGAACATAGTCAAAAGGTCTTTGCAAATTATGTCGTAGCTTGCGCTGTAGTTCTACTGTTTAAGATATGTTCCTAGAGAAAATTTAGTGGAAAGTTGATAGTAGCAATTATGCGGACTGGGTCCGTGAACTGAGGATTGTCCTCATTGCTGCACAGAAGGCTTATGTCCTTAATGCACCGCTCGGTGTGCTGAACCTCAGCGTCGTCTGTAGATGTTGCGAAACATCCGACATACACGTTTTGATGACTACGTGATAGTTCAGTGCGTAATGCTAACGGTTTAGAATTGTGGCACCAAAGACGGTTTTTGAAACGTCGCAGAACATATGAGATGTTCCGAAGACTGAAATTGGGATTTCAGACTAGTGCCCACGTCAAGAGGTATGAGACCTCTGACAAGTTTCTTAAGCCTGCAAACTAAGGGAGAAAAGCTCAATCGTTGAGCATGTGCTCAGATTGTCTGAGTACCACAACCGCTTGAATCGAGTGGGAGTTAATCTTCCAGATGAGATAGTGATGGTTCTCCATAGTCACTGCCACCAAGCTATTAGAGCTTCGTGATGAACTATAACATATCAGGGATAGACATGATGATCCTTGAGCAACTCGCGATGTTTGACACCGCGAAAGTAGAAATCAAGAAGGAGCATCAATTGTTGATGGTTAGTAAAACCACAAGTTTCAAGAAGGGCAAGGGAAGAAGGGATACTTCATGAAATAGCAAATCATTTGCTGCTCTAGTGAAGAATCCCAAGGTTGAACCCAAACCCGAGACTAAGTGCTTCTGTAATGAGGGGAACGGTCACTGAAGCGGGACTACCCTAGATACTTGGTAGATGAGAAGGCAGGCAAGGTCGACAGAAGTATATTGGATATACATTATATGAATGTGTACTTTACTAGTACTCCTAGCAGCACCAGGGTATTAGATACCGGTTCGGTTGCTAAGTGTTAGTAACTCGAAATAAAAGCTACGGAATAAACGGAGACTAGCTAAAGCTGAGATGACGATATGTGTTGGAAGTGTTTCCAAAGTTGATGTGATCAAGCATCGCATGCTCCATCTACCATCGAGATTGGTGTTAAACCTAAATAATTGTTATTTGGTGTTGAGCATAAACATGATTGGATTATGTTTATCGCAATATGGTTATTCACTTAAGGAGAATAATGGTTACTCTGTTTATTTGAATAATACCTTCAATGGTCTTGCACCTAAAATGAATCTCGATCGTAGTGATACACATGTTCATGCCAAAAGATATAAGATAGTAATGATAGTACCACGTACTTGTGGCACTGCCACTTGAGTCATATTGGTATAAAACGCATGAAGAAGCTCCATGTAGATGGATCTTTGGACTCACTCGTTTTTGAAAAGATTGAGACATGCGAACCATGTCTATTGGTATATATGCATGAAGAAACTCCATGCAGATGGATCGTTTGGACTCACTTGATTTTGAATCACTTGAGACATGCAAATCATACCACATGGGCAAGATGACTGAAAGGCCTCGTTTTCAGTAAGATGGAACAAGAGAGCAACTTATTGCAAGTAATACATTTTGATGTATGCAGTCCAATGAGTGCTGAGGCATACAGTGGATATCGTTATGTTCTTACTTCACAGATGATTTGAGTAGATGCTGAGAATATTTGCTTGATGAAACACAAGTCTGAATTATTGAAAGGTTCAAGTAATTTCAGAGTGAAGTTGAAGATCGTCGTGACAAGAGGATAAAATGTCTGTGATATGATCACAGAGATGAATATCTGAGTTACAAGTTTGGCACACAATTAAGAAATTGTGGAAATTGTTTCACAACTAATACCGCTTGGAGCACCATAGTGTGATGGTGTGTCCAAACATCATAACTGCACCCTGTTGGATATGGTGCATACCATGATGTCTCTTATCGAATTACAACTATCAGTTATGGGTTAGGCATTAGAGACAACCGCATTCACTTTAAATAGGGCACCACGCAATTCCGTTGAGACGACACCGTTTAGAGAAACCTAAGTTGTCGTTTCTTAAAAGTTTGGGGCTGCGACGCTTATGTCAAAAAGTTTCAGGCTGATAAGCTCGAACCCAAAGCGGATAAATGCATCTTCATAGAAAACCCAAAACAGTTGGGTATACCTCCTATTTCAGATCTGGAAGCAAAAGTAATTGCTTCTAGAAACGAGTCCTTTCTCGAGGAAAAGTTTCTCTCGAAAGAATTGAGTGGGAGGATGGTGGAGACTTGATGAGGTTATTGAACCATAACTTCAACTAGTGTGTAGCAGGGCACAGGAAGTTGTTCCTGTGGCACCTACACCAATTGAAGTGGAAGCTTATGATAGTGATCATGAAACTTCGGATCAAGTCACTACCAAACCTCGTAGGACGACGAGGATGCGTACTACTTCAGAGTAATGCGTAATCCTGTGTTGGAAGTCATGTTGCTAGACAACAATGAACCTACGAGCTATGGAGAAGCGATGGTGGGCCCATATTCCGAAAAATGGTTAGAAGCCATGAAATCCGAGATAGGATCCATATATCATAACAAAGCATGGACTTTGGTGAACTTGCCCGATGATCGGCAAGCCATTAAGATAAATGGATCTTTAAGAAGAAGACGGACATGGACGGTAATGTTACCATCTGTGAAGCTCGACTTGTGGCAAAGAGTATTTTCACAAGTTCAAGGAGTTGACTACGATGAGATTCTCTCATCCGTAGCGATGCTTAAGTCCGTCGGAATCATGTTAGCATTAGCTGCATTTATGAAATCTGGCAGACGGATGTCAAAACAAGTTTCCTTACTAGTTTTCGTAAGGAAAGGTTGTATGTGATACAATCAGAAAGGTTTTGTCGATCCTAAGGATGCTAAAAGGTATGCTAGCTCCAGCGATCCTTCTGTGGACTAGAGCAAGCATCTCGGAGTCAGAATATATGCTTTGATGGAGTGATCAAAGTTTTTGGGTTTATACAAAGTTTGTTAGAAACTTGTATTTACAATAAAGTGAGTGGGAGCGCTACAACATTTCTGATAAGTATATGTGAATGACATATTGTTGATCCGAAATGATGTAGAATTTCTGGAAAGCATAAAGGGTTGTTTGAAAGGAGTTTTTCAAAGGAAGACCTGGATAAAGCTGCTTACATATTGGGCATCAAGATCTATAGAGATAGATCAAGATGCCTGATGATACTTTCAAAGAACGCACACCTTGACATGATTTTGAAAGAGTTCAAAATAGATCAGCAAAGAAGGAGTTCTTGGCTGTGTTACAAGGTGTGAGTATTGAGTAAGACTCAAGACCTGACCACAGCAGAAGAGAGAGAAAGGACGAAGGTCGTCCCCTATGCTTAAGACGTAGGCTCTACAGTATGCTATGTTGTGTACCGCACATGAAGTGTGCTTTGCCATGAGTTGGTCAAGGGGTACAATAGTGATCCGGGAATGGATCACATGACAGCGGTCGAACTTATCCTTAGTATTTAGTGGACTAAGGAATTTTCTCGATTATGGAGGTGAAAAGGAGTTCGTCGTAAAGGGTTACGTCGATGCGAACTTTGACACTAATCCGGATGACTCTGAGTAGTAAATCGGATTCGTATAGTAGAGCAGTTATTTGAAATGGCTCCAAGTAGCGCGTGGTAACATCCACAAGATGACATAGATATTCGTAAAGCACACACGGATCTAAAAGCTTCAGACCCGTTGACTAATAACCTCTCTCACAAGCATAACATGATCAAACCAGAACTCATTGAGTGGTAATCACATAGTGATGTGAACTAGATTGTTGACTCTAGTAAACTCTTTGGATGTTGGTCACATGGTGATGTGACCTATGAGTGTTAATCACATGGTGATGTGAACTAGATTATTGACTCTAGTGCAAGTGGGAGACTGTTGGAAAGATGCCCTAGAGGCAATAATAAATTGGTTATTATTATATTTCCTTGTTCATGATAATCGTTTATTATCCATGCTAGAATTGTATTGATAGGAAACTCAGATACATGTGTGGATACATAGACAACACCATATCCCTAGTAAGCCTCTAGTTGACTAGCTCGTTGATCAATAGATGGTTACGGTTTCTTGACCAGGGACATTGGATGTCGTTGATAACGGGATCACATCATTAGGAGAATGATGTGATGGACAAGACCCAATCCTAAGCATAGCATAAAAGATCGTGTAGTTCGTTTGCTAGAGCTTTCCAATGTCAAGTATTTTTTCCTTAGACCATGAGATTGTGTAACTCCCGGATGTCGTAGGAGTGCTTTGGGTGTACCCAACATCACAACGTAACTGGGTGACTATAAAGGTACACTACGGGTATCTCTGAAAGTGTCTGTTGGGTTGACACGGATCGAGACTGGGATTTGTCACTCCGTATGACGGAGAGGTATCTTTGGGCCCACTCGGTAATACATCATCATAATGAGCTCAATGTGACTAAGGAGTTAGCCACGGGATCATGCATTACGGTACGAGTAAAGTGACTTACCGGTAACGAGATTGAACAAGGTATTGGGATACCGACGATCGAATCTCGGGCAAGTAATGTACCGATTGACAAAGGGAATTGTATACGGGATTGATTGAATCCTCGACATCGTGGTTCATCCGATGAGATCATCGTGGAACATGTGGGAGCCAACATGGGTATCCAGATCCCGCTGTTGGTTATTGACCGGAGAGGCGTCTCGGTCATGTCTGCATGTCTCCCGAACCCGTAGGGTCTACACACTTAAGGTTCGGTGACGCTAGGGTTGTAGAGATATTAGTATGCGGAAACCCAAAAGTTGTTTGGAGTCCCAGATGAGATCCCGGACGTCACGAGGAGTTCCGGAATGGTCCGGAGGTGAAGAATTATATATGGGAAGTCCAGTTTCGGCCACCGGGAAAGTTTTATCGGTATTGTACCTGGACCACCGGAAGGGTCCCGGAGGTCCACCGGGTGGGGCCACCTATCCCGGAGGGCCCCATGGGCTGAAGTGGGAAGGGAACCAGCCCTTAGTGGGCTGGGGCGCCCCCCCTTGGGCCTCCCCCTGCGCCTAGGGTTGGAAACCCTAGGGGTGGGGGCGCCCCACTTGGCTTGGGGGGGAAGCCAACCCCCCCTTTCCCCTTGGCCGCCGCCCCCCCCCCTTGGAGATCTGATCTCCCAGGGCTGGCGCCCCCCCAGGGGTCCCTATATATAGTGGGGGGAGGGAGGGCAGCAGGAACACAGCCCCTGGCGCCTCCCTCTCCCCCTGCAACACCTCTCCCTCTCGCAGAAGCTTGGCGAAGCCCTGCCGAGATCCCCGCTGCTTCCACCACCACGCCGTCGTGCTGCTGGATCTCCATCAACCTCTCCTTCCCCCTTGCTGGATCAAGAAGGAGGAGACGTCGCTGCTCCGTACGTGTGTTGAACGCAGAGGTGCTGTCCGTTCGGCACTCGGTCATCGGTGATTTGGATCACGGCGAATACGACTCCATCAACCCCGTTCATTGGAATGCTTCCGCTCGCGATCTACAAGGGTATGTAGATGCACTCCTCTCCCCTCGTTGCTAGTATACTCCATAGATGGATCTTGGTGATGCGTAGGAAAATTTTAAATTCTGCTACGATCCCCAACACCAGTGCCCGATGATGATGATCTCCGCCGGGTCATTGTCGATGCAAGGACGCAATGCGAAAGTCAAAAGGAGAAGCTGAAGTTCGATCGCATGTTAGAGGATCACAAAAAAGGGTTGTACCCCAATTGCGAAGATGGCAACACAAAGCTCGGTACCGTACTGGAATTGCTGCAGTGGAAGGCAGAGAATGCTGTGCCTGACAAAGGATTTGAGAAGCTATTGAAAATATTGAAGAAGAAGCTTCCAAAGGATAATGAATTGCCCGACAGTACATACGCAGCAAAGAAGGTCGTATGCCCTCTAGGATTGGAGGTGCAGAAGATACATGCATGCCCTAATGACTGCATCCTCTACCGCCGTGCGTACAAGGATCTGAACGCATGCCCGGTATGCGGTGCATTGCAGTATAAGATCAGACGAGATGACCTGGTGATGTTGACAGCGAGCCCCCCAGGAAGAGGGTTCCTGCGAAGGTAATGTGGTGTGCTCCTATAATACCACGGTTGAAATGTCTGTTCAGAAACGAAGAGCATGCCAAGTTGATGCGATGGCACAGTGAGGACCGTAAGAAAGACGGGAAGTTGAGAGCACCCGCTGACGGGTCGCAGTGGAGAAAAATCGAGAGAAAGTACTGGGCTGAGTTTGCAGCTGACCCAAGGAACGTATGGTTTGGTTTAAGCGCGGATGGCATTAATCCTTTCGGGGAGCAGAGCAGCAATCACAGCACCTGGCCCGTGACTCTATGTATGTATAACCTTCCTCCTTGGATGTGCATGAAGCGGAAGTTCATTATGATGCCAGTTCTCATGCAAGGCCCTAAGCAACCCGGCAACGACATTGATGTGTACCTAAGGCCATTAGTTGAAGAACTTTTACAGCTGTGGAATGGAAACGGTGTACGTACGTGGGATGAGCACAAACAGGAGGAATTTAACCTGCACGCGTTGCTGTTTGTAACCATCAATGATTGGCCCGCTCTCAGTAACCTTTCAGAACAGACAAACAAGGGATACCACGCATGCACGCACTGTTTAGATGACACTGAAAGTATATACCTGGACAAATGCAGGAAGAATGTGTACCTGGGCCATCGTCGATTTCTTCCGACCAACCATCAATGTCGAAAGAAAGGCAAGCATTTCAAAGGCGAGGCAGATCACCGGAAGAAGCCCGCCATGCGTACCGGTGATCACGTACTTTCTATGGTCAATGATTTACACGTAATCTTTGGAAAGGGTCCCGGCGGACTAGCTGTTCCGAATGACGCTGAGGGACACGCACCCATGTGGAAGAAGAAATATATATTTTGGGACCTACCCTACTGGAAAAAGCTAGAGGTCCGCTCTTCAATCGACGTGATGCACGTGACGAAGAACCTTTGCGTGAACCTGCTAGGCTTCTTGGGCGTGTATGGAAGACAAAAGATACACCTGAGGCACCGGAGGACCTGCAACGTTTGCATGAAAAAGACGGCATGCCTCCGAAGCAGTATGAAGGTCCTGCCAGCTACGCCCTTACGAAAGAAGAGAAATAAATCTTCTTTGAATGCCCGCTCAGTATGAAGGTCCCGACTGGCTTCTCGTCAAATATAAAGGGAATAATAAATATGCCAGAGAAAAAGTTCCAGAACCTAAAGTCTCATGACTGCCACGTGATTATGACGCAACTGCTTCCGGTTGCATTGAGGGGGCTTCTACCGGAAAACGTCCGATTAGCCATTGTGAAGCTATGTGCATTCCTCAATGCAATCTCTCAGAAGGTGATCGATCCAGAAATCATACCAAGGCTAAGGAGTGATGTGGCGCAATGTCTTGTCAGTTTCGAGCTGGTGTTCCCACCATCCTTCTTCAATATCATGACGCACGTCCTAGTTCATCTAGTCGACGAGATTGTCATTCTGGGGCCCGTATTTCTACACAATATGTTCCCCTTTGAGAGGTTCATGGGAGTCCTAAAGAAATATGTCTGTAACCGCGCTAGGCCAGAAGGAAGCATCTCCATGGGCCATCAAACAGAGGATGTCATTGGGTTTTGTGTTGACTTCATTCCTGGCCTTAAGAAGATAGGTCTCCCTAAATCGCGGTATGAGGGGAGACTGACTGGAAAAGGCACGCTTGGAGGGGACTCAATAATATGCAGGGACGGATATTCTTGGTCTCAAGCACACTACACAGTTCTACAGAACTCTACCTTGGTGACCCCGTATGTCGATGAACACAAGAACAGTCTGCGCTCCAAACACCCGGAGCAGTGTGATGACTGGATTACATGTGAACACATCAGGACTTTCAGCAGTTGGTTGGAAACACGTCTGAGAGGTGACAACACTGTTTGTGATGAGCTGTACTCGTTGTCCAGGGGACCATCTTTGACTGTATTGACTTACAAAGGATACGAGCTAATTGGGAATACATTTTACACGATCGCCCAAGATCAAAAGAGCACCAACCAAAACAGCGGTGTCCGCTTTGATGCAGCAACCGAGAGGGAAAAGGACACATATTATGGTTACATAATGGACATATGGGAACTTGACTACGGACATGATTTTAAGGTCCCTTTGTTTAAGTGCAAATGGGTCAATCTGTCAGGAGGCGGGGTACAGGTAGACCCACAGTACGGAATGACAACAGTGGATCTGAACAATCTTGGGTACACTGACGAACCGTTCGTCCTAGCCAATGATGTGGCACAGGTTATCTATGTGAAGGACATGTCTACCAGACCGAGAAAAAGAAAAGATAAGGAAGCGAATACATCATACGATGAGCCAAAGCGCCACATAGTTCTTTCAGGAAAAAGGGACATTGTGGGAGTGGAGGGCAAGACAGACATGTCTGAAGATTATGAAAAGTTTCATGAAATTCCTCCCTTCAAAGTCAAGGCTGACCCAAGCATCCTGATAAACGATGAAGATTATCCATGGTTACGGCGCAATAAGCTAATGACACAAGCGAAGAAAAAGTGAAGACTTTCTCCCGCAACTATTATGATGATACCATGCCAACTTTGTAACAGACGAGTATGACACCATTGTTCGTTTTGTACACGAAGTGCATCTAGTTTTTGCCGTAACCCTCTCAACTTTCTTGCACATGCTATGTGGATGAAATGATGATACCATGCCAACTTTCAACCTTTTCAGAGTTCATTTGAAATGCTTTTCAATTTTAGGGTCTTATAGCTCAAAATAATTAGTAAATGCATGAAAAATAACAAATGAAGTCAGAAAGGGTTGAAAATTGATGATGTGGCTTTGAATGGTGCATTTTGAACACACAAAAAGTCAGGAGTTCAAATAAGTTTAAAAAAATGAAATCCCTTTGTAACAGACGAGTTTCCGTATGAAATCCTGATACTTCGAAAGAGATTGTCCGTTTTGTACACGAAGTGCATCCATTTTTGCCGTAACCCTCTCAACTTTCTTGCACATGCTATGTGGATGAAATGATGATACCATGCCAACTTTCAACCTTTTCAGAGTTCATTTGAAATGCTTTTCAATTTTAGGGTCTTATAGCTCAAAATAATCAGTAAATGCATGAAAAATGGTGCATGAAAATAACAAATAAAATAAATAAGTAATTAGAAACAAAATAATATAAAATTTAATAAAATATATAAGTAGAAACAAAATAAAATAAACTTTAATAACATAAATAAAATTTATGAAACTAAAATTATCAAAGTATTTTCTGTTCAAAACATTATAAGCAACCTCTAGTATTATTGAAACTAAAATTATATAAAATTGATGCAACTAAAATTATCGAAGTATTTTCTGTTCAAAATCATTGAAAGCAAAAATAATTTTCATAAATAACTTTTTTTGTTAGAAACTTTAATAGCAAAAAGAATTATCCTAAAGTAAAATAAATAAGTAATTAGAAACAAAATAAAATAAAATACATAAGTTTTTTGTTGTAAGTAGAAACAAAACAAAATAAATAAAGCAAAAAAGAAAACAAAAAAATGCAAAAAATAAAAATTATGCCACCTACTGGGCCACCACGGCCTGAATACGATTAGAAACCCATCCATGGGCCAGGATTCAGGCCCGCGGAAGGCCCAGTAGGCCCACAGGCATGTACAGAGAGGTTAGGCCCGTAAGCCTGCTTTAGAGAGGAGCTCGACAGCTCAGGCGCACCGCACCTTATAAACAGGTGCGGCTCTCTCTCAGCTAGCGAGGTGGGACTAAACTCCCACCACCACGCCGCTGTGCAAAGTTATTGGTCCCGGTTGGTGGCACGAACCGGGACCAATGCCACCCTTTGGTCCCGGTTCGTGGCACCAACCGGGACCAATGCCCCCCTTTAGTCCCGGTTGGTGCCACCAACCGGGACCAAAGGCCGCCGCTTCCCGCCCTTTGGGCTGCTGAAAAGAGGCCTTTGGTCCCGGGGACTAAAGGGGGGCATTGGTCCCGGTTGGTGCCACGAACCGGGACCAATGCTCTCAGTATATAAGAAAGCACTTAGCGTTTTTCAGATTCATCTCTGCATCAGTTCCCCCGCCCCGACGATGCCGCCAGGCTACCCGAGCTCGCCACGTCGACGCCGTCGCCGCCCTCAGCTGCCTCGTCGACGCGCAGCCGCCCCTTCCCCGAGCACGCCGCCGGTGGCCCACCCCGACCACGCCGCGCGCCCCTGCCCCGACCACGTCGTCGTCGCCCCAGCTGCCCCGACCACGCCGCCGTCGCCTCTGCCTCGCCCTGCCCGACCACGCCGCCGTCGCCTCTGCCCCTGCCCCGACCATGCCGCCGTCGCCTCTACCCCGACGCGCACCGTGCCTCTGCCCCTACCCCGACCACGCCGCACCTCTCATCCTTTGGTCAGGGCCGGCACTGCCCCCGTCCTCCCTGTTTTTTCTGCACATATATGTGATGTTTTTTCCTGATTATATGTATATGTATGAGTATATGTATGTGTGTATATCTGTTTATATGTCCTTTTTTTAGATCTTTTAATTATTGTAGAATATGCAAATGTTTGTATATTCATATGAACAATGCATTAGGCAAAACCTTTACTTTTTTTTGAAATTTTCTATTTGAACATTTTTTTATGAATGAGAGGGAAAAGGAAAATAAGAAGAGGAAGAAAGGAGAAGAAGAGGAGAGGAAGAAGAGGAGAAATAAATAAGAAGAGGAAAAAAGAAGAAAAAGAAGAGGAGAAGAAGAAAGGAATAGAAGAGAAGAAGAAAAAATAGAAACTCCTCTATTCCTTTCTTCTTCTCCTCTTTTTTTTTCTTTTTTTTTCTTCGATCTTCTCCTCTATTCCTTTCTTCTTCTCCTCTTTTTATTTCTTCTTCGTTTTCTTATGTTTTATCGGGTCTGTCGTCGTCGATATACCCCTCTCCCGATAACTTCAACACGAGGGGGGGGGTCGATATACCCCCTCCCCGATAATATTATTTTCCCATGTATGTATGTCGTCGTTGTCGATATAACCCCCTCCCGATAACTTCAACACGTGGGGGGGGGTCGATATACCCCCTCCCCGATAACATTATTTTCCCATGTATGTATGTCGTCATTGTCGATATATATAACTCCCTCCCAGATAACTTCGACATGATGGACGGTCAATATTTATACCCCCTCTCGACCGTGATAACTTATACCACGGGAGCACCCCCCGGCCCTCTCGCTCGACCAAAACTCTCGAGGACACCCAAACCCTAGAAAAAACGATGTCGGTCTCCTACCCCCTCCCGTCGCGCCCCTACCCTTGAACCGTTGCCGAGGCCACCCCAAACCCGGAATAAGCTAGGTCTACGTTTGCACTAATATATCCACCTGCTGTCATGTTTGTGTAATAATTGCCATGTTGTAATATTTGCAGAAACAATGGAGCACGGACGAGACGAGCAAGGAGAAGAGGTGTTGGGGGACATAATCTTAGCCGGAGGTGATATCTTGTCGTATCTTAACGACAATGATGGTCTGGAAGAACAGGGTGAAGAAGCAGGCTACGGTGATCGAAGAGTGGAGGAGGAAAGACATGATTATGATGGCTCCGGTGACCCAATGCTGGTGCAAGAAGGAGCCCGTGGTGACGGCTCCGGTGACCGAACAGAGTCCGGCCAGGTAAATATATTAGTTAAGCTTGTGCTGACTAGCTAATTGATGCATTCATTGTTTTGGTATGTACACATATTAATTAACTCTCGTCTTTCTTCTTTTTTCTAGCCCTCCGGATCAAGCACAACTTCGGTAAAGAGACGAGGCCCGAAGAGAAAGTTGCGCTCAGATGAAAGGTTTGAGATCACAGCAATCGCGCGCGATGGCCAACCGATTGAACCCATCCGGACAAAGGAAGCATTTGCTGCTCAGTGCGGGGTTCTTGTTAGGGACAAGATCCCGATCAGCATCCACCAATGGTATAAGCCTAAGAAGGAAGACTTTGAGGTGTCTTATGTCAATGATATGCAGAAAGATGATCTTTGGACTGAGCTGAAGGCAAATTTCACCCTACCGCCAGAGGAGGATCCGGAGAAGCCAGTTAAAGAGCAATTAATCAAGTCTCATGCTCTTAAGAAGATGGCAGACCTATTCAAGAGGTGGAAGAATGAGCTAAAAACGTTTGTCGACAAAGAAGAGACACCAGAATTCATCGGCCGGTATGAGAAGATCAGAGATCACTGGCCCGCATTTGTGGCCCACAAGACATCGGAAAAGAGTAAGAAGATGTGAGCGACAAACAAGAAGAATGCTGCGAAGAAGAAGCTTCACCATCGCACGGGGTCAGGTGGCTACCTCAAAGCCCGGCCTAAGTGGGCCAAGGCTGAGAATGATCTGCTTGAAAAAGGGATCGAACCACAGACAATGAACTGGACAGACCGTTGCCGGACTTGGTTCTTCGGGGCTGGCGGAAAATTGGACCCTGTATCAGGGAGGTGCGTTTGGACGAACGAGCTTTTGAGAATACCAGTCAAGAAGATTCAGCAATATATCGATGCAGCGCAGGAAGGGACGTTCGTTCCAGACAGAGAGAACGACGAGCTCACAATGGCCCTCGGGAATCCTGAGCACCCTGGACGGACACGAGGCACGCCAGGCTCCGTTCCGTGGAAGGCTGGTTTTCCGGACGCAGGCGGTTACAAAAGCCAGGAGAGGAGGAAAAAAATGGAGTAGACCCAAATTCAGAAGCTGCACGAAAGGGTTCAAGCGCTAGAGGAACGAGACGGCAATCGACATGCCGAAACTACCCCCGAAGCTACCCCGCCATCTCAGTGGAGAAGCAGCGTGGCTTCCACCGAGCTGCTTCAGCCGGAGCATGTCTTGACGGCTCCTGCTAGCTACCCCGTGGATGCTATCACGGAGTCTCAACATTGCCACCTTATGGCGCAATGGCAGAACTTCAAAGTCAAGGCGGCTGTTGGCTCTGTTTTACCTCCTGAACCCGGCGCAACCTACCACTGCCGGCCGATTCTAGAAGGATATGCTAGGGTGATGGTGGATGAAATAACGGAGGGATTTGAGGACCTCCAGCTTGACCACCCTACCGGTGAAGGGGAGACTCGGCTGGTTCTGCTCTGAAGACTCCATGCCTATGGCGGAAGGATCTCATCAACCTTCCGAACTGGACGGCTCCGGCGAGTAAGGGCACTCCGCCTCCTCCTCCGCCTCCTCCTCCGGCGAGTGATCAGGGCACTCAGCCTCCTTCTCCGGCGCGTGGCGGCACTCCGCCTCCTCCTCCGCCTCCTCCTCCGGCGAGTGATCAGGGCACTCAGCCTCCTTCTCCGGCGCACGGCGGCACTCCGCCTCCTTCTCCGCATGCGCCAGCGCGCCAGAGCAGCCAGCCTCCTCCTTCTCCGCCTCGTCAGCAAGGGCGAAAGAGACCCGCCGCCGCTCCGGCTGCTCCGGCGCGTCGTAGTCCTTCTCCTCCGCCTTGTAAGCAAGGAAAGAAGACAGCCGCAGCCGCTCCGTCTGCTCTGCCGGCGTCTAGCAGTACAGCTGCCAGAGGCGGGAGGCAATACAGATTCAGTCCTTCTCTGAAGACTCCAGAGAAGTTACCATACGAGAGGACCGAGGAGGAAACCAGGAAGATCGTGCGAGCCGAAGTGACAAACTTCTTTGAAGGGGTGAAAGCAAAGAAACATCCACCTCCGGAGGAGAAGGTAGATCCGGTGAAAGCAAAGCGCACTCTGGCTGCCCTGAAAAAACCACCAAAGTCTCCGCCGAGAGGCAACTATGAGCGCATTCTTGCAAAGACATATGCCGAAGCGGAGCGGTCGGGAAGTACTATCAGTGATCAAAGGTTAAAAGAATGACGAGCTGGGAAAAAAATTGCCCAGCTCGGCGAACAAGCGAACCAATCGTGCCCCCCGCTCAAGGTGTCTAAAGACATCGTCGCTAATGATCCGAGGATGGTGGCCGATTATAGCAATCTTGGAGATTACCTGCCTGACGATGTACATTATGAAATCATGGAGGTGGACAAACACAAATACCATTACGGGAAGCCTCTAGTCAAAGATGAAAGATCTCTAACAACGATGATGCGAAGATTACATGATTGGTACATGAAAACCTGTAGAGAGTCTGACGGGATGAATACTTTGACGCTGAGAGTTAAACCGGAGCATGACCTCGTTGGAATTGAACTGCTGAATGTTCCATTTGAGGAGTTCTTCTAGTTTTTCAATCAAAAGGCCCTCGATAAATCAACGATCACTTGCTACTGTCTGTAAGTAGTACTACTTCTGTCATTAAGTCTCTCTATATAGGTCAGCTCTTTCATTGCATGTATTTATAATTATCCTCACTATATTATGCAGATTGAAGATCGCCGAATTGAAGAAAAGACAAATCGGTGATATTGGGTTCATTAACACAAATCTCATAGATGCATATACGGTTGAAAAACATGCCAAAGAAGCCGAGGCCAACTTGCTACGATCGTTGGTATTAAATCAAAACAAAGATATAATACTCTTTCCTTACAACTTCAAGTGAGTGTTACTGTCTTGTGCATCTTCGGTTTCCCTTATTAGTCCAGGTTATGGTAATGTAATTGATGACTTATGCATGCATGCGCAGCTTCCACTATATTCTCCTAGAGATTAAGCTTGAGCAGGGAGTACTAACCGTCTTAGACTCGAGATGAAAAGATCCCCAGGACTATGCGAACATGACTCAAATGCTCGAGAAGTAAGTTAAATCGATCATTATCCACCATATCAGCAACTTTGTTCATTTCCTGATATCAAGTAATTGTTTTCTTTGTCTGGCAGGGTTTGGAGAAAATTCACCACAAAAGCTCCGGGACTGCCGAAGAAGCTGCAATTTAGACACCCGAAAGTAAGTACTATAGTAGCATGTTCCGCACATCTCCTAGTGATTCAAGCGCTAGTTTCATCAATACCATTTAGCATGCTTGCTTATCAGTTAGATTGACCTCTATTTCTTGTAAAGTGGTTGTGGCAGGAACAAGGGAATGATTTCTGTGGATACTACGTTTGCAAGTCTATCCGCCCCACGACCTGTGAGCGGGGCTACTCTGACGAACAATATGAAGTGCGTAAGCAATAATATTCACAATTTTATTTTATTACCATCATTTGTGTCGAGTTTCATTTATTCATATATATATGTATTGACCCCCTTCTTCAAATTAGATCTTTCGGATGCGTGATGAACTCCTAGCACCAGATCGTATGCGAGCAATTCAAGAGGAATTGGCGGCATTCTTCCTTGACCACGTGATCGCTGAAAATGGAGAATACTATGTGGACCCTGTGTTCTTACAATTTAATTAGGAGATTATATTGTAAGAGATAATTATTGTATATATGTAGCCGGTAGTGTCAGATAGATATACGAGAACTTGTTGTTCGACCAATCTCTCGGAGAAGGAGAGGTGGTCAATATCACTTCTCTCTGTATGCATATGTTCATGACGATCTTCTGTTTCCTTCATTTGCTTACTAGCTAGCGTGTCTAGTCCTCTCCATACGTATATAGTACGTAGCGTCGATCAAACACGGAGATAAGAGAGGACACTTCTCTCTATTAATTAGCTAGCTAACACAATATATGAAACACCTAAATTAACCCCCAACCTCCCCCCCTTTAAAAAAAACAAAAACCCCAGCCCCTGAAATGCTGACGCGTGGATGACAAAAGGCCCTGCCTATTGGTCCCGGTTGATGTCACCAACCGGGACCAAAGGCCCCCCTGCCTGGGTTGGCAGCAGCGGCCACGTGGAGGACCTTCTATCCCGGTTCGTGTAAGAACCGGGACTAAAGGGTTAGGGCGTTAGTAACGACCCTTTAGTCCCGGTTCAAAAACCGGGACAAAAGGCCCTTACCAACCAAGGTAAAAGCCCTTTTTTTACTAGTGCATTAAGAATGTCCCCCTCCACTTGCTTGGAATCTGAAGCCACCAGAAAATTCTTCAGGTGTAGGTCTTACACCAACGATAAGGCCTCCCTGCAAGCCTGCAAGCGATTGCCTCTGACGTTGCCGGGTCATGGATGCCGTAGATAAGCATGTAGGTTTCCCTGGTCGTCGCGACAGACCACCGCTGCCGTACCACCTCTGGATGCCCTCGACACACCTGCATCCACGTGTATTTTCTTTTGAGGGTACTGATACATCAATTTTTTTCTTCTCCCATGAGCATTCTGACTTGACAAAAAAAGAAGGGCTTTCCTATGTGCAGTCCATCGTTGGGCCGGGCTGGATGCACGCGGGCTGTTCCTTGGCGAGCCCAGTCCAGTCCAGTGTGGGGAGAGGGAGTGCGCGTTGAAATTTCAAAGAATGGATGGATGGGGAGAGGAAAAGGGTAGGAATTTCTGCTTGTGGCTCCGCGTCAGCAGGCCGACAGCAGTGTGTGTGTGTCTGCGAGCGAGATCCAGTCCAGAGCGGCAGCAGTTATAGCCAGCGCCTCCCCCACCACCACCACCACCTTCCCCCTCCTCCTCCTCCGATCGCATCTCCTCTCCTCCGTCCTCCCCTCCCGTCGCCCGTCTCAGCCTCCTCCGAGCTCGCTCGCTCGCTCGCTCGCCACGGTAACCAACCTCTCTCTCTCTCTTTCTCTTGGTACCTTGCTGGATCTTGCTGTGCGCCCGCCTCCGGCCGGCCCGAGATCCGGCCCCGCGGCGCCGGATCTGGGCGTGCCGGGCGGAGATCCGGCGGGAACTCGGGCGCTTCACCGTCTTCTTGGGGCCCGCCTTCTTGGAGTTGCTGCCGCTTCTTGGCTGGACCTCCACCGGCTCCGCCCGCGCTGGCCCCCGCGTAGATCCGCGGCGGCTGGGCGTGTTGCTGCTTGCTGGCCGGCGACTGCTCCCGGTTTCCGCAGGCAATCACTTGCGTGCCATCCAGCGCGTCCATTCCCCTGCTGTGTTTGTCCGGCCATTGCGCCTCCACGCTAGCTCCTAGGCATGCAGTTTGTTATTTCCTGTCGGTTCATTGAGGATCACTTCCCTTGTGCAAAAACCAGCAGAGAGGAAAACTATGCTTTTATAAGTATTTTCATTTCAATTTCGTAATAGTCCTTGTCAAGCTGGCCTGAGCTGATGTGGTGCTCACGCCATGGCGTCGGTCATCGTTATGTACCTTTGTGTGAAATCCTAGTTTTACGCCATGCTTCAAGTCAGCACCACCAACCATCACACGTTTATTGTTTTGTTATAAAAATATTGCCTACAAACTATAGCTTAACCCTGCCTGCTGCTGGAGTAGGTAATGCACAAAATGCATTAAAAAAGAGTCTTTGCAAGCCCTTGTTTATTTAACATCCAGTGGTTGCTTTGCAAGCTCTCAGTATGATCGTCTTTCTGTCTTTCTTTCGCTACACTTGGCACATCTGTAGCTGTTCCGTGAAAAAATAAAAGTTGCAACAAGCCATGTGTTTCTCTGTATTAGGGTGACAGTATTGCTCGCCATTAATTATTTAGCGTTCTTGTGCTTCTTGCAGACATTCTGTAGGAAATGGCTGACGGTGAGGACATCCAGCCCCTTGTCTGCGACAATGGAACCGGAATGGTCAAGGTCAGAAACTTTCCCCTAAACTGTTACACATGTCATCTCCTGCATCTGTTAACACATGTCATTTTCTTGTGGTTTATTATCGTCTAGGCTGGTTTCGCTGGAGATGATGCGCCAAGGGCTGTTTTCCCTAGCATAGTTGGTCGCCCTCGGCACACTGGTGTCATGGTAGGGATGGGGCAGAAGGATGCCTATGTCGGTGATGAGGCGCAGTCCAAGAGAGGTATCCTCACCCTCAAGTACCCCATCGAGCACGGTATCGTGAGCAACTGGGATGACATGGAGAAAATCTGGCATCACACCTTCTACAATGAGCTCCGTGTGGCACCTGAGGAGCACCCTGTGTTGCTCACTGAGGCTCCTTTGAACCCAAAAGCCAACAGAGAGAAGATGACCCAGATTATGTTTGAGACTTTCAATGTTCCTGCCATGTACGTCGCAATTCAGGCCGTGCTTTCCCTCTATGCAAGTGGTCGTACTACCGGTATGGACTGTTCCACCTTTTAGTTCGGTGATGCTTTGCCTAGTTAAACTACCTTTATGGTTCTGTTATGCTGCCCTCTTCAACCTTCCATTGTCTAGCTATGATTATGCTTAATGTGGCTTGTGTAATTTGGATGTACTGCAGTAGTGATTGCTGCTTATTTCTTACTGCCCTATTGCATTGGGGAAAACAATTGCAACTAATATATCGAAAAGTTGTTGTGGCTGAAAATTTTCTCTGTTTGCAGGTATCGTTCTCGACTCTGGTGATGGTGTCAGCCACACTGTGCCCATTTACGAAGGATACGCGCTTCCTCATGCCATTCTTCGTTTGGATCTTGCTGGCCGTGATCTCACGGACTCCCTTATGAAGATCCTCACCGAGAGAGGTTACTCCTTCACAACCTCAGCCGAGCGGGAAATTGTAAGGGACATCAAGGAGAAACTTGCGTATGTTGCCCTTGATTATGAACAGGAGCTGGAGACTGCCAAGAACAGCTCCTCAGTTGAGAAGAGCTACGAGCTTCCTGATGGTCAGGTGATCACGATTGGCGCAGAGAGGTTCAGGTGCCCTGAGGTCCTCTTCCAGCCATCCATGATCGGCATGGAGTCTTCTGGAATCCATGAGACAACCTACAACTCCATCATGAAGTGTGACGTGGATATCAGGAAGGACTTGTATGGCAACATTGTGCTCAGTGGTGGCACAACTATGTTCCCAGGTATCGCTGACCGTATGAGCAAGGAGATCACAGCCCTTGCTCCGAGCAGCATGAAGATCAAGGTCGTCGCTCCACCTGAGAGGAAGTACAGTGTCTGGATCGGAGGGTCCATCTTAGCCTCACTCAGCACTTTCCAACAGGTACGCCTCTTGTTCAGCTTTACCTTCTGTAACTCATCTTACCCTTCATTCAAATCAACATCTGAATCATATTATGTGTGACTGGTTGTACCAGATGTGGATATCCAAGGATGAGTACGACGAGTCTGGCCCGGCGATCGTCCACAGGAAGTGCTTCTGATCTCCACGAAACGCTCCGCCGCCGTTATCATCTAGTCTCGGGTTATGTTTGGTTCATTCTTCTAGAAATGTATTGCGTATTTGCAAGCTATGTTTTTTTTCCAGACGTGACGTGAGTACTCTCGGGATATGCCACCTATATACGTGGCGGCTCCATGGTGCAAGTGCAAGTACACTATATCTATGTTTGTGCATTGTCACAGTGTGTTTGTGAGATCAGTTGTCAAACTTGGGTTGGCTTGATTTGTTGTTGGAGTTGTCTGTAATAGCTCATGGTTTTTGCTATGTATTTTTATATCTTATTATTGCTCTAAGGGGAGAATCATGGTAAATTATGGATTTTTTTAAGCTCTCAAAGCGTTATACAGTGGTCATCCATGGACCATTTTCCATGTGATTATCAACTGTTCATCACTGCTTCATAAGGCCTTTAATCTGAAAGTGCTTCAGTTACTTTGATGTTCAGGTTCAGCTGCCTGATGTTACGGACAAAGTGAAAAGCAAATATTACTCCCTCTGTTCCTAAATATGTCTTTTTTGGAGATTTCAATACAGGCTACATACAGATGTATATGGACATGTTCTAGAGTGTACATTCACTCATTTTGCTCCGTATATAGTTCATAATGGAATCTCTAAAAAGACTTGTATTTAGGAACAGAGGGAGTATTTGAATAGTAAGCCAAAAGCAGGACATGTGCATTACAAATGTATTTCATCAAAGAATTACATGTTACGGACAGAAAAAAATTGTCTTTATTAGGAACATTGTGCATTTGCTGACACCTTGAAATAATTTGAGTTCTCGTTCAAAATTTGTATATATTACATGAATGCTTCCTACTAGTTCAAAGCAACAAACCCTCCACTATGTGTGCACTGCTGGGGGCTCATCTTCAGGCTCCTGATGAATATGAGCACCAAATACTTGTTCAGTTGGTTTTGAAACCCTAGTTTCATCGACGCTGCCTAGACCCCGGAAAGGAAAATTCAACTTATTCCTGCATGCTTGTCAAGAACCAGACCGGCGGCTACTTAGCTACTCCGTTTGAAAGCACCAGACAAGGCGTTGTACGCTTCGACACAGCGCCTGAACTTATCCTCTGCTTCAGCCTGAAAAATACACACTTTTGTTGAGAATCAACACCCCTACACAGGTTCTAGCTCAGCATTCGCCCCAGTGTGCCAGAGGTTGTTGCAAAGACAAACCAATGCTGACCTGTGAAGATCCTTGGTGCTTGTCCGGGTGCCACTTGAGAGCCGACGCGCGAAAACTGCAGAAACATAACACCAAGAAAGAAAAATCAATCGGGAGCCTAATTATCAGAATTGTTGCAAATGCTATGGAGATGCTCAAAGACTTACGCGGACTTAATATGATCAAGCTTTAAGGGGCCCAAGGCAGGCAAGCCAAGGGATATTCTGTGGCTTTTCATATCGTCACGACGAGGGGCCTCTTCCTCATCCACATCGCTCTCGTTCCAAACTTTTTCCCTTGATTTGTTCGGTCGAGGCTCCTCCCTCCATTGGAACCCATTAGGAAGGTCATCATCATCCTCCTCCCCGGGCCAGTACCACGTAAAAGATGTCTTGCCGCCAACACTCCCGTAAGGGCTATCGCTGGAATCATCACCATCAAAGTTCCTCCAGTCTATCCCACCTATAAAAAACGTCATGGTGCACTTGTTATTGTCCTCCAAATATACTGAAAATGGTCCTAAAGTAAATGGTGTTTACGCATTTGAAGGTATAAGCTATGGTCCAAAAAGAGTTACAGACTGAACATGCTAGGAATATTAAATAGTTCATATGCATCAAAGTAAATGCTATGATACTACAAACTGAAGCTTATAACAGGATGAACCTTAGCAAGTCAAACACACCGCAGAAAATCACAATCTGGCTAAGAGTTGAAAAATGAATTCTCAGAAGATACCAATGGTCCAATCTGTCACAGAATACCAATGGACTCTTCAAGAGGTTTAGCGGTAGGTTCATATTTGCGCATTTCCACATGCTTTTGGGAATCAGAAGATACAAACTGATCTTGAGTGAAAAGAAGCAATTGGAAGGTAAAGGGTTTGAGAGTAAACTTGCCTCTGCCTTTGCTATACGGATTACTTCCAGGACCGGAGCGTACTTTCGATTTGCCACCAGCTTTCTGCTGCCTCGTTTGTTTACTACTTCTTTCCTGTTGACAATTTTCAGACCAGTTTCAAAGTCTAATCCATTTAATTTTTTTCAAAGAAGGCAATGCTTTCCAAGAAATTAAACAAATGAAGCGACCACTTGGAGTTTTCTATGCATTGTCGCGCATCTGATTTCCCCATTCGCTTGGTGAAACAATGAACAATATGTCACCAGTTACAATTAAAAGAGACCCGCACAGTTTGGTGTATATAAGATTTGATGTTGTAATATTTTTTTTATAATCTTCACAGGTAGATAAATCAGTATGGTGCTGGCATTCGCATACAAGCTCATAAACCAGGAAGTCAAAGAAAAAAAAATCAAAGGAAATGGTTAAAGATACCTGGGAGGGACCGCCATTAAGCAGAATGTTCTTAAGGGCATTCTTCGCGTCGGTGCGCTTTTCTCGGACATTGAACCGAATACGGGGCTGCGCAAGAATAAGTACAGAACCATCGTCAAGCTCACATACCACCCAAATAACTGAATACGCGCAGACGCCGTACTTGGCAAGTGCTCAGGCACTAATTTTTTTCTAGGAAATTAAAGGATCCCCCAATTTCATTTCGAAATTGAGGCAGGCCTCAAATTTGTAGCAGGCCTGAAAAATGCACAGCACAATAAATAGAGCTTCCATTGCTGAAGCGTAGAAACTATACGCCCTAAGCTGACTGTGCTGATGATCCTGCGCAGTAAATATTCCTCTTTTACAGGCTAGCCAGCTCTGCTGGCCTAACTAGTAATCCTAATGGGATTTCGACAGCAAGAAGCAAGAACTGAACTGGATGCGTGGATCGAACTGATTCATCATCATCAGACAAAAAGAAAGAGCGGGGAAAGAGACGCATGGGGTTAGTCAGGGTGGGCGCACCGTGGATTTGGAGAGCGCCGCGGCGGTGGAGTGGAAGGACGCCGCCGCCGCCGCCGCTGCCGCCGCGCCCCTCCGCGCAGCTGCTTGCATCCCGGGAGAAGAGGATGGGAGCGGGAGTGTGGGGGATTTGGCGGCGGCGACGGTGGACTAGGTGAGCTAGGGGAATGGGTAGAGTGAGCCGAGAGGATCCCGTCGGCGTCGCCGGAGATGGCCGGGAGAGGTAGATCAAGGCGTCGGCGTGCTCTGTCTGCACTGAGGGGATTGGTTCGTTTTTTTTCTCTTAGGCATGACGGATTGGTTCTGGGCGCTCGAGCCTGGGCCTTTCTGTCGCGTGGGCCTGCTGCAGTGTATACGTTGCACACCACATGCAAAGTTTTTTTTTTTCATTCTTCTCCACAGCTCAACCCCCCAAGAAAAAGGGGTTCCCTCGAGTTAGGGTTATGTTCCTCTCGCCCGATGCCTCCGGTGACGTTAAGAACATCTCTACTCCTTCTCCGCTTCTCTGATCGGGTTCTGCTGGGCGTCTTGCCCCGGGCTAGGCGAGGATCGGGACGCGAGGCTGTGAGGGTTTTTGCTCCCCATGTTTGGGCGGTAGTTTGGATGGCGTACAGAGGAGAGCATTTGGCTGCTGGAGCCAAGGGGAAGGGGAAGCTTGAGGATATGATGCGAGAGCTGGCCCTAGATCTCGCTGGGCGGCGGCGCGGGGGAGCCAAGGAAGAGAGCAGAGAGAGCGGGCTAGGAAGAGAGAAGGAAGCTGATTGGGGAAAACCCTATTGTCGGTATCAAAACCAGCAGATCTCGGGTAGGGGGCCCGAGCTATATGATCATATCAATGGGTAACAAGAGATAGGAGACACGAAGCTTTTATCCAAATTTGGGCCCTCTCTAAGGAGGTAAAATCCTATGTCATTCTCTTGCTTATATTATGAGTGTATCAAAGTACAAGATTGATTTACCTCGAGATCGTAAGTTATGGTCTAAATCCTAGGGGCAATGGCGATAATGATGAATGTCTGAATGGCCTCCTCTACGGACTAAACCCCCCGGCTTATATAGGCACCAATGGTATCTAGGGTCACACATAGTCGGTTGCCATCTAGGGGTTACATACCGAATCTAATAGACCTTCTTGGAGTACACACCAAGTCCTCGGTGAAGCTCGATATGCACATGTAGAGGCCTCCGGAGTCCGTACTCATCAACGGGCCGTTAGTTCGGCCCATGGAATAGGCCAGCTAGGCCGGGACCCCCTAGTCCAGGACACCATTACCTATGGGTTCTCCCTCACCTCATCCACAACCGAGCCAACAGACACGCACACGGTCCTCCATGCGAAATCTTAGTTTTTCCCTCAACGATGGCATGATAATTTCACCGCGGAAGGCATACATTGTGGCCACGCCGCTAAGAGTGTCTCTAGCAGATGCCTTAAAATCTCGTGCCGTAAAATCGGTTTGCAAGATCCCATAAAACGTTTTTACAGTATGACAATTGTTCTGGCAGAACAGATTTCGTAAAAATAATCATGTCAGATGTGGAGTCCATTAGACAGTAGTTAAATATACAATCATGTCCATGCAAAAAAGCACAAAACACCCTGGAAACAAATTCTAAATTACAATTGGGTGCACCTTGCGGCGTGGAGGAGCTCCTGCGCGGCTGAGGGATGTGCTAGCGGCGGCGGAGGCGCAGTTCGCGGGGGCAACGGGTAGGGAGCTCGTGGGCGACGACAGCAGCAGCTCGGAGGCGGTGGCAGCTCGCGGGGGCACCGACGGTCGATTCCCAGGGCATGGCGGGGCACCAGCAACGGCGGCGAGATGCGGGCTTCTCTATTCAGCTGGAATCGAGCTCGGAAGGCCGTAGCGCCGGCTCCAAGGGAAGCGGTTGGGGCTGAAATTTCCCTCCCGTCAAAAATAGAGGATAGTGTAAAAAGAGGACGAAATCCCGTAGCTATAGAGGAAATGGGCTCGCGGATTCGAGATCCCATAAAAAAAATTCAGGGCGGACGACTTTGAGGGATCTATTCTAGCCGGATTTACGGGCTCTATCTCGTGGTCCGGTTTGCGGGATCTGCTAGAGATGCTCTAACACCGGAAGGCCACAAAGTGCCCTTGATACAGTGTTTTGGTTAACGGCTGATCTCATCCGGGAGTCAGATCCGACGGCCGAAAACGTATCAAGAGGCGCATCCGACATCCGAAGGCCCGGCGCTAGTTGACTCCCACCTCCGCCTGCCGATTCAGGCGGCGCGTCGATGGTGGATGGATGGATCACCATGGCCATGCATGCCGCGACGTGCGGGCGGGCGGGCTCTCCACTCCTCCGCCACCACCACCACCACCCCGCCAAGCACTCCCCTCCCTCCTTCCCCCCACCACCTCTCACCCGCGACTAGGAGGACGCATCGACTCTTCTCCCCCAACGCTCGCCGAGGCATCCACCACCGCCCCTCGCCACCCCGCGCGCGACGGCGTCCTAGATCGGACCGTTCCGATTGTCTCTCGCAGGTAAACAATCCAACGCTACATATTTCTCTCGGGTTCGGGTCGGGCAAAGGCGGCCGGGCTCCTCGGCCGGCAGGCTGCGTGCGTGCATTGGTGGGTGCACGGCCGGAGCCGGTAGCTTCCTCGTTTCCCAAGGCCACTCTGGTCGATGATTGCGCGGTCTTCCTCCTGGTACACCCCTACGTCGTGCCGGCCGGCCGGCATGGGTCGTCCCAAGGACATGGCCCTTAACGTGTTGGACGGAATTCCTGACCCACGTCCGCTGCTTGAAAGATCGTGTACTCCAGCACGGTTTCTTCTCACCCTGCTCCGGATCGGATGCTCTGCTGCCTTTTCTGGGCTCGCGCTAGTTCAAGTAATTAAGTCTGGGAGGAGGAGCTGCATTTTGGCTCGCCCCCAATTGCTGGAGGAAGACAGTTTGGCATAAATGCTGCTGGCTTTTATCTTCTCGCAAAAAATGAGTCTCCACGGCGTTTATTGCACAACTGTAAATTTTTATCAACATGTAACAGTACTACTAGCATTCACGCAAAAAAGAAAAAAGAGTTCTACTAGCAGACTATTTAGGCAGTAATGATAATGAAGCAGAGCACATAACTTTTGTCTGTTAAACTCGTTGAAATTTCTGCCAAAATTCTGCTCTGGAAAAACACAAAATCCAGTGTTATTGCCAAAGCTATCTTGTACGGTAGATAAGTACTTCCTCTGTAACTTTTCATAAGGCTTTTTTAGAGTCCAGGACACCGTAAAAAATCGTCTTATATTAAGTACATAGGGAGTAGCTCGGTCCCTGTAGGCCTTCACAGCATTGGCTTAATCTGGTCAAAACAGCTAACGCGAAACCAGGATAGTTTTTGGGTGGCATACTCTCAAGTCCAGGAGTGATCCTATGGTGGATCTGGAACGGGACAAGCTTTGAGTGGAAAAGGAAGTTCCGTTTTCTGCACTTTTCGCATCACTGTTGTTCTAGCATAATTGTCCTCATCGCATTTCTTAAGCCGAACATATCTGCCGCTGTGCTGCATTAGTCTGTGACATCTCTATTGTTCAAAAGATTCACCATGCTTAATAATGCTTTCAGGGTACCCTGCAATGGATGCGCCAAAGGATGCATCTCCGTCGCCGAAACTGCACACGAGGCTGAGGGTGTGGGAGTTTGCAGACCGTTATGTGTTTGAACCGGTTGATGGCCTTGCCGACCTGTTCCTCTCAATAAGCCGGACCAATGGGTCTATGAACCTAGTGCAAGAGTTGCCACCGCGTGGCCCCTCGGCAAATCCAAAAGTTAGGATAGTGTTTGGTGTGGTAGGAGTGCTCAAACTTGCAGTTGGATCATGCTGTCTGGTCATCACTGACCGTGATTGCGTCGGGTCCTACATGGGACATGCTGTTTTCAAAGTTACAGGACTAAAATTTCTGCCCTGCACTACCGCTTCTTCGGCCGAGCAGGTCTGGCAATTATTAATTTGTTCCCAGTTATGCTGTTTCCATATGTGTATGTCATGTAATCATCGTAGAATGATTCATGTTACCAGAAAAAGATGGAGAGCGAATTTTCAGACCTCCTGGATGCTGCAGAGAGGAGTATAGGCCTGTACTTCTCCTATGAGGCCAACTTGACACTTACGTGGGTATCGCATATGATTCCTTTTTTGTTACATGCATTTTGTCGTTTAATGGTACATGGAGTTTCAAAGAAAACATGTAATTGGCCTAGCAAAATGGATAGCAAATTTTCTCCCAGTTAAACTATATACCAGAATCAATCAATGTAGGCATCCTATGGTCTTATTTTAATTCAGTTCTCGTCATTGCAAGTCCGAATGACTCTTACCTTTATCCCTTCTGTTGCAGTTTACAGAGGCTATATGATCTCGGGGACACGTTCAAAGCACTTCCACTTTGGAAACAGGTTTGTTGCCTTTTACTCATGTAATGCTGGAGCTTGTTACACATGTGACGGCCAATCCTTTTCCCATTATAGAGAGTAATCCACCACTACCTCAGTTTCAAAATGTAAGATATTTTTGTAGGCTTATATTTTGAGATGGAGGTAGTCCATGTGATGCTAGGTAGGAATTTCGACGTTCTCCTTGTTGCATCTTTGGTCAGTAAGTTACACTTATGCTGTATAGAAAATTCATTGTTTTAATGTCTACGGAAAAGTTTGAATGACTGAACAAACTAATCACCATAAACGTAAACTATAATACAAATCTGCACCAAAACAACATGAACTGTAATCGTGGCATGTAACTATGGCTGGCTTTACACTTAGGCTTCAGTATATGGTGTTTCTTTTGATGGTATATGTCTAAAGTGTGTGCTCGTAGTAGTACAGAGCCGATTTTTCCGAATGGTTTCCTTTACTAAATGTTCCTTTCAACATGTGAATACAAACTCTTCTGCACAGACCAATTTACTACATTCTTTGCAGGCAGAACGTAGATTTATGTGGAATGGTTACTTGTTGGAGCCTCTCATTGAGAACAAAGTAAGATTACTTTCTGTTTTGTTTTTGTAATTTCCAGTTTTAAGAATATCAGATCCAATATTTGTAAAGTATTCTGATTCCCTTTTTTTCTTCCTTGACAGCTGGACCAATACTTATTACCGGTCATTCAAGGAAGTATCCTTTGCTCATTGATATACTCCAACACACTACCCAAAATTATCATACCATGCTCACAATCTCCAACACACGAGTTTGACTATGATTTTTTACTTATAATACCTACAAAATTAGTAAAATGGCATATGGCATAAAAGTATTTCGCAAGACAAATACAAGATTGCATGCTCAATCCATGTACTTCCGCATATATATTAGTGGTCGAAGTTTTAGAACCTTGACCACATGTTTACTTATGTGCCTTATATGCTACTATTTACCATATGTCCAACAGAATTGGAACTGTTTTTTTTTTGCGGGAAGAAAACTGATGTTGTAGTAAACATGAAATAGCCTCCAACAGAATAGTGGCATTCGTGTAATTTGCAAACAAAAACGATGGCATAAGCTGAATTGGGTTTGAGAATAGTGGCATTGGTCAAAATTTCCCATTTTATTTGTTAATTGGTGGTTAAAAATAGAGAATTTTCACTGTACGCTTTTTACGACGTCATCTATTTGGAAAACAGATGGAGTATTGCTAGTTTATACTTAAATTACCTATTCGATTATGATTAGTTATATCAATTTGAGTTGCTGTAACTTAACCATATGTCAGGTTTTCAGAATATACATGCAGAAGTTGGATCAGATAAAGTAGTAGTAACCATGATTGCACGCAGGTGCACAAGAAGGATTGGTGAGAGTTCTGAAGCATCAAAATAAGTTTGATAATGAGTTCTTTTCACTATTTTTGAGTTAAACTAATTTCTGTATTTAACCAATTTGTACTTGGCCTTCCGTTTTTAGAAATTGAATACCTTTTGGTTAATTAAAAAATTAAGCGGATGTTGTTAACTGAAGGTACACGGTGTTGGAGACGGGGTGCTGATCCAGAGGGCTATGCAGCAAATTTTGTTGAATCAGAGCAGATAATGCAAACAAAAGGATATACAGCATCCTATGTACAAGTAGGTTTCTAAATAAACAATATGAAAATCACTGGCTAGACTAATAGTTGATTAAATGTTTTTGATTTCTCTTCTCTTTTGGTCTTTTGGTTTCCTTTCTTTTAGTCTGTGTGCTAAAAGTTCTTAAGTGGTACAATGATCTTCACCATGTTCAGATGGTACTGTGTTATTTTTATGTTTTTGGATAACTCGATGAAACTACTATATATTGCAGGTTCGAGGTTCTATGCCTTTTTTGTGGGAGCAGATAGTTGATTTGACATATAAACCTAGTTTTGACATTGTTAGAGTGGAGGAGGCGGTGAGCTCTGTCAATTCTATCTTTATTCTATTTTCCTTCCCTTCAGGGCATTGATATTATTCTAATAAACATTGTTGATTTTTGTACTATAATGCAGCCTTGGCGTAACCATTTTTTTCATCCTAATTTGTGTTGCATCTCTGTTCTGCAGGCTCGTGTGCTTGAGCGACACTATCATGATTTACAAAAGAAATATGGAGCTGTGGTGGGTATTGATCTTGTCAATACAGTAAGTAATGAACTCTTGGACTCACTAAGTGCTAGAATTTTTTGGGTGGTGATCCAGAATAAGGGTGTCTGTTTTACAGTAGCAGATTCAGAACTCCTCATTTAGGAATAATCTTGCATATTTGTTTGGCACATCACCATTGTATCATTGGTTGTGCATATTTCACTTCTTCCAATGGAACTAGTAACTCCGTTCAGCTTGCACCCTATGAATGATCTAGCTATTTTTTGGCGAAAACTCTGTTTACAGATTTGCCTTTCATATTCAAATTCCAGTGTATGAATGTTTGTTGGCCTAATAGTAGATTACTCTGTTTTGCATGTGCATTTACTTGCTTTTCTTATTCCTATATTCAGACTGGTGGTGAAGGCCGCCTCTATGAAAGATATGCAAAATCGATTGAGCCTATTCTCAGTGAAGATATAAGGTGCCATTTTCCACAATTTAGATTTCCCCTATTGTGGTTGTCTGTTCCTAATTGGGCTACGTTGTCTACTTACTGCAGATTCATACATTTCGACTTCCATAAGATATGTGGTCATATTCATTTTGAGCGCCTTTCACAGTTGTATGATCAAATTGAAGATTATCTTAAGAAGCATAAGTACGTTCCTCAGAGATAAGAAATGAAGTTTTACACGTTTTACTGCTTGATGTTAATTTTCTTCGACTACACCTGCTCCTGTTGTTTGTTTCTAGTTTTTACAGTTGTTTAACCTGGATTTCTTTGCCTTGCTACTAAAGTGCTATATTTGATCAATGTATTTGACACGAAAGCAATACTAATGATGATGAGCGTACTATGTTCTTTATTTTTCTTAATTGCTTCCATCTCCATGGTATTACTAATGTTACGGTATAGGTACTTCCTTTTGGATGATCAAGGCAAGAAAATGGCGGGGCAGACTGGCACTGTCAGAACAAATTGTGTCGATTGCTTAGATCGTACTAATGTAACTCAGGTACAAACTCCAGTACAAGGCGGTCATGTTTTTTTTCTTCTTTAACGAAATCTCTCTGTTGTGCCATCATTTATTGTTTATGCTTCATTTGGAATCTATATAGTGTGATATTCTATTTAGATGTGGAAGGCCTATTCATTCTCCTTTTTTTTTCAGTGTTACCTCCTAGATGAATTTTTAGAAGATACAGAAGTTAACACCGAACTTGTTCTAGGTATTTTTATAGAGGGTGTCTAATTATGTATCAATGGGCTCATCTAAGCTAACCACAAACACATATGTGTTTTATCATATATGCAAATTTTAAACTAGCATGAGCTACATCAATTAGCTTGTTTAGGTCGAGCCATATGTTTGGTTTCATGATGGTCTTTGCTAGATTTTTTTTCGTACTGTTGCAGCCAGATTACATGCCTTACTTGCATCTAATTGCAAATCTTATGTCCCACATCAGTCTCAAAGTATTTGTGTGTTGGCCCATCTTTCTCTGACGAGCCATTATTGCATTGACATTTTTAGATATTGCATCTCTTACCTTCCATCTTGACCTGCATTTTTTTTGAGAAAACGATCCGACTTTTTTCATTAAATAAACAAATTACATCACATCAGCATTGCTTAAAGCCTTAAACAGATAGATAAAGATTGCATTTTCTCTGATCTTCTATCTTGATCTGCATACTGAACATTGACAACATCGACAATGCTTAAACAGAGCATGGTTGGAAGAAAAACTCTCGAAAGCCAGCTCCAACAACTAGGTGTTCTTGGTGGTAACGATACAATCAGCAATCACCCAGCTTTCGATGCAGATTACAAAGTTTGTAAGTATTATGTTTGATATTCTGTAACCATGGTTCCTACTTATATTTCCCCTGTATTTGCCTTTGAGCAATGTTGCTGGAACCATTTGCAGTGTGGGCAAATCATGGAGATGCAATAAGCACTCAGTACTCTGGTACTCCTGCTCTGAAGGGAGACTTTGTCCGGTAATCTCTATAAAGTGAATGCATCACTCGGTTGTTTTTTCAAGTGTTTGTAATAAAATTGTTAGCATCCTTATAACCTCGCTTTCATTTGCCCAAATTGGTTTACTAGTAAGTCTGGCACCTTGAGTCACAACTGAGCTGCTATTTTTATTTGATTCAAGGTTTTAAGATGCTGTAACATCTGCTGCAGTAAATCTCCTCCTGTTTCACCTCCAGAATGTCTGCTGTCGAACATAACTGGAAAAAAATGACCTGTAAAACTGAAAAGATCACATAATTTTGAAAGTAATAGCGATGATCTAGACATTGTATTATCTTTTTCTTTTTCACTCTTTTGTGGTCTTTCAGCTTTATGTTCATATATCTATTTTTCATCATTTGATCTTCCAAGGAAATGGCTGTTGTCTATTTTCATTTTGTACTCTTAAGTTGTCCATATTTACAGATTTGGTTTTGTCTATTAGGTATGGGAAACGGACTACTCAGGGAATTCTAAATGATCTGTGGAATGCACTTGCTAGATACTACTTTAACAACTTTGCAGATGGTACTAAGCAGGTATTTATGCTGTCTTAGCATGCATGCAAATTAAGTGAATAGAAAAACAAGTTCACAACGTGGCGGCTTTGTGTTGGAGTTCACTGCCGATGGTTGAAGCAAGTGAGGACAGATTTTAGATCTGATAAAGAATAATGTATAAGTCTTTGATCAGCTAAAATTACAAAGTATTGTACCATTATTATGTCTATAATAAAGGTATATATAGAGAGGCTAGCTAATGGTAAATCAAGTAACTATATCCATAGTTGAGTTAAAATGTGAGAAATAATCATATTTTTATACTTGTAAAAAATAATTTGTATTATACAAAAACATTGAAAAATATGCATTACAAATCAGGCAGGTGGATCGATCTGTGACCTGCATCTTCCAGCCCTTCTCAGATAGAGGTTTGTTTTGGTTGTGTTGTTTCTAGGATGCCATGGACCTTCTTCAAGGACATTACGTATCATCAGTTAGTCGGGACGCCGCGATTCCAAGCAGACCCGGAGTTATGCAGGTGGGTATTATCTGTTTCAGTGGCCAACACTTGTCTATGACATCGCAAGTTTGCAGCGATTGGTTCTAGCATTGCACCGAATGTTATCTTACTTGCACGTTTTCTCCTTTGCAGTCCTTCCGTGCTGCTTTTGCATTGATTTTTTGCGCTGCTATGTTCATGCTTATGTCTCTACGACAAGGTAAAGTTTCTGGCTTCTGAATCTGACACATTTTATGGAATTGACAATGATTACGAAAATCCCACAAACTAAAGCTGACCTATATGGAGAAGTTTAATTCAGTCTTTGTCATCCTTGGTGTATTCTGCCAGAAGTTGTGCTTTATTGACATGTAACTTGATTATGTCGCCTTTGTGGAACCATAATTTGCAGCCCGGAATGATCTTCGCCACTTGGTGGTAGCACTTGTGTGGGCTGGTCTGTGCGTTGGCATTGCACTATTTGTCAAAAAGAACGGTAGGAAGTTCTGCAACCGACCTCGTTTTTACCTGTCACGCAATTGACCGATGCACGAAGGTACCTTTGCATGTATGCCAAGTGATCACGGTAGCTTGTCGCAAGCTCCTTGCAGCATCTTCTATTGTGTGAAGATTTATTCTTAGCATTTTTCTTTCTTTCTGTAGGGCGCTTGCCCTCCCCAATTTTGTATCAAGGTCTATTCTGGCACCCCCGCCTACCTGCAATTTTGTATTTAAATTCTGTCCCTGTCTCACTACGACACGGTTTGTTTAGTTTGACATAATTGTAAATCCCATTGTGATACGATAGCAATGAATTGATGCACATGCACTAGTATTTGAAATATCTAGCTCCAGCCATTATTATTCTTCATATACTTTCTTCCCACAGAAGGAATTAATTTTAATCAATTAAGGCCTTTCTATTTCCCATTTATCCTTTAATATTTCCAATGATAGAATGGATGTTAATTATCACCAAATACCCTTTTCTTTTCTTTTCTTTTCTTTGGCAATAATTGTCATTTCTGGATATCATGGCCGGAAATGAATTTTGTAGAGTTTGTCTGGTCCTTCCAGTTTCTCTTGCTGCAAAGAACGAAGCCGACAGTGGGGTTTAGTTTTTCTTTTTCTTTTTGGCAACTAGCCACTATTCTGCAGAAGGTTTACACCAATTTCTACCGTTGTATATTCAGTGTAACAGGTGAGTAGGAATCGAGATTTCTCATATGTTATTCCGAAAGTCTGAAAATACCGGAGAAAAATACAGTAGGATCTGCATCTTCTGATGAAAATCTAAAATTTGAACAATCAATCAAACCAGGTTCACTGCTGCAATTTGCATGTTAGATGTGAGAGCAGCTAGTGCCATGACCACAACATATATGTCTCGAATATTTTCCAACTTGCCAACATGTACAATAAGTGAAGTGATAATGTTTCAACCCATGCATGCATATGCTCCAATAATGTTTCTAACTTCAAAAAGAAAAAGAAAAAGGGGTACCTATAGTTTCTTTTACTCATTTTTTCCGACATGGTGCGATGGAGCGCTTGGCGCCTTAGGATCAAAGAGAAACTTGCCAACACCGAAAATTCTTCACTCCACCACACAAAGGGAGACAAAACCCCTCCTTATGTCCATACAATCACTGCATTGCCATTACCAAACACCCGCTAGTTTAGGAGAGAACTCTGAGTTATAAGGCTCCATATGCAGTACTATACTAAATATAGACCATCCGATCCATTTCTAGAATAGAAGAACATATAGTACCGTCGAAACATATGACTTCATATCATACACACACCGTCTTATGTTGTGGACTGTACAAGTTGAATATGACAATATTTCCACTACCAAAGAGGCAACATATATAGATATATATGAATAGGGCATACAAGTGCCAAGATCCAAATTATTACAAGGAGAGACCACTTGATCCAACATCATCACATCGGAAGTCTCAAATAGTCTGAGTACAGACAAAACTCAATGATGCCTAAGAGGCGGAAGCATAAAGCAACGGTCCCATCCGATTGGTTTCAGGCTGCAGGCGAAGTCTCGCTAGTCTACTCATCGTTGTCGGGGTACTCCAAGTAGGAATGTCATGTCTTAGCATCTCAGGTATATTTGTGACTTGCACATATTGTTGTTGTGGCAAAGGTGAGTACTTTGGGGACTCAGCAAGTTCATCATCAAAGGTACTAGAACTAATAATACTTATAGGTGTGGTAGAGGTGAAGCTGCAGCAAGCGACTAAGCAATATAGTACACTTACAGTTTTTGGATTTAAGATGAGAAAGCATACATGAAGGGGATCGCAAGCTAATCGTATATTCACCTGCCTACACATTCATAACACTACCTTGTCCTCCCCTTCTGATTAACCCCTCAAAAAAGAGGCAACTGAGGCACACACACGTTGGCAAATTTTAGTTAAGTTGGTGGTGACACATAAGTAGTGAACTCGAGACTTCCGGATATGTTGGTGCCTCTGGTTATGAAAACAACATATAGTCCGATAAGGACTAATGTTCCAAGAAATCTGCAATATGATATTATGCATATGATGACATGCCTTTTCTCCCCCAAAATCCCTCTAATGGTTTATAAGTGAATTTGATTAATGAATTTTTTTAGTACTGGTTATTGTCAACTTTTGTTTCCTACTTCATCAAAACTATGTTATTCAAAAGTTATAGAACCATTTTTATTGAATTGTTAAGTGATTCCATTAATGACTTAAATTTATCATTACTTACTATCTATTTTTTATTAATTGAACTTTTTAATATTTAAGTTGACCGAAATTAATGGTACTATTTTTATTAAATCCAGAGAATTATTTAAAAAGATACTCATTTTTATATGATTTTTGAAATCTTTTCAGTATTTGAATTTTATCCATTTATTTAATTTATGTTTTAATAAAACCAAACAGACTGTGGACTGTTTTGGCCCATCTGGCCCCTTTGGGCTCGGTCCAAAAGGTCCATCAGAGGCAGCCTACTATACTTCCACCATGTTTACATTTAAAAAAAGTTAATGGATACATGACAATTACCTTTTCCTTGAGTACTTCAATTTCTTAAAATTTGTTGAAGTATGTGTGGATTGCCCAACCTTCTCCGTCTGTTTGGACTTTTGGTTCTATTGGTTGGTGCATGAAACTTAGGCGGTGTTCGGCAGTCATCCGCGGAGCGGGCTTTAATCAACTCTGCAAATTATGGCCTTAATCAACTGGATTGCCACTCCGCTCCAGCGCGGAGCCGCGGAGCGGAGGGAATACGAATGCGGCCTTAATATGGTCTCAAAGACAAGAAGTCTTCATTTCCAGTCGGTTTTCACCATTGAAAAAAAAGCTTGCCTTCTTTCTTTCCACGTTTAGGCAAAAGAAGGCAAGCTTTCATTCTCAGACATGCATGGCATGCATGAATTGGTGAGGTGGGAGGCTGCAAGGAGATCAACTATTTACGTATATAGGATTAACAGAAAATTGTATGACACATTTACATCTAATTTCTGCCCAGGAAGGCAAAAGAATCTTAAAGGGTTTCATTTTTTCTCTGTGCTTAATGTTCCAAGCTGTTTATCATTCTGCAAATTCAAATGCAGCCAGGCAGCTACAGAAGAAAAATGTTGAGAAGACTAGGCGCAGTAAGCTGTCATGATAGGAATTAGGCTAGCCAGCCCTATTAATCACATACATGTGCTCCAGTTTTTCAGTATAAAATCATTGCATGTGCAGTCAGGATCATATACGGTAGTACCTGCGCATAGAATTGATATAGCTCACATTGTAACGTCAGTAACATATGTAACTGGAACTGGTTTGTTGCGTATGTATCAGACGATGAAAACTCATATAGTGTACAAAGTATGATACTTGAAGGAAGCATACCCTTCTATAATTGCAATGTCATGGCTCATGGTCCTACATAATCTGCTTCTCATACATAATTATGTCATAAGATTTCTAAACTCATATTAGTCGCATTCTACTTTCGATCACATATTAGATTTGTTGGATCATTAAGATGTTTGTATAAATTCAGGAACTGTTTTTGTTCCATATCAACTTTATGAGCTTAGTATTTATCTGTTGTAGTTATTGTTGATACGTTTTTGACTAAGCAACATCTACATAATATTATTAGCCAAAACTTGTAGAGAATGTATGTTTACACTCATTGTGTGGCATAGGTCAAGGATATAATGTATCATATTTATACAACTGCGAAGGAAAGCCTCAAAATCATCTCACCTTCAGAGATGAAACTTCTGAAGTACCTACTGAATATTGAAGATCCCGAAGAGAGATTTTCTGCTCTCGCGACTGCTTTCTCTCCAGGAGATGAGCACGAAGTCAAGGACGAAGATGCTCTTTACACGTAAGAATGGAAGATATTTATGTAAAAGTTCAATCGTTTCATTGGCTGCAACATCATTTTGTCCATGCAGTATAATATGTTGGCATATTTATTGCGTCGGATGCATCTAGTTTTTCTTGTCATTCGTCATGTCATAAGTATTTGAGTTGATTGGAGTAGTCAGTTGGGAATGTTGATTCTGTCCTTAGCATTCTTCACTGAACTAGTACTTACTATATAATGACATGTAAGCATTGAGTTGACTTGTCTAATTTCCACCCCCATAAAAAATGTTGCCATTGGGATGTATGAAGTTGATAGAAACTTTTTAATATCTTCAGACTGAACTATTGCCTATCAAGTTTTAATGTGAGAGTTATATTTAAAGAAACTGACTTCATAATTCTTGCCTAATTAGTCATTGTTCAGGATTGAATGAGCGCTGCATTGTACCTTTGGGTTCCTGCTTATCCAAAAAACGACAATGATTTGACACAATGAATGCTAAATGGACCAGGATAATATTATGTTGACCTCATGTTGATGCATTAAATATGCATAAGATAAATAATGCGAGGAATGTATTACATGGAAAATACTGGAGCATGTATGTTGTTCCATCTTGAGCACCACACACAAACTGGTCGCTAAGAGGGTGCCAATGTTTTTGTTACAATAATGTTGGTTCATGTAACTTAAGGTGCTTATCGTAATCTCTATGCATTTTACCCAGACCTGCTAATTAGACATCACCATTTATGCAGAACTCCCAATGAACTACACAAGTGGATGAAAATGGTGCTCGATTCGTACCATCAACAAGGAGGAGACGGATTTCATGGATGCCAGAAGGATGAGTGACCTGGTTATCATCCAGCGAATGATTCTTCTCAAAGGGATGGTCGAGGAAGAATACATGAAGCAATACATAAACCCCGAGGACCAAGAATCAGAGGACAGGGAAGAACCAGAATTTTGAGCCTGCAACACCCATGAATCATTGATGCTTGTAGCCGAATATTGAAGATAAGATGTTTTGTAGGGTGCCAGTGCTAGTGTTGGTCTTATGAAGTTACAGCCTTGCAGATAGATAGGTAGTAGGTACCCTGCAGCAAGGTAGGGTTTAGCTAGAACCTATGCTTTTTCATTACACTGATTACACATTCTTAGGTGATACAAGCAATAGCAAACTTCGGTGCAGGCAGTCAATATTTCATAGTCGATAGGGTTGCGTGTAGTCAAAATTTCGTCGTCGATCTTTTAGTGCAAGCGTGTCGTCAGAAATTATTGGAATTTTGCTGTGGACATGCTTCGACCTGGTGTGGTTACTGCTAGGTCGGTGAAGTTTGATTTTCATTTAGACTAACAAAATAAGATTCAAGTTTGTATAACACGTGGACCATATTATCTGACATAAAAATGACACACACAACTAGCATTAATCTGGTCAAATCTGAATCTTAGAATTGATGGACGCTTGGTACAAATTCCTTTTTTTTTCTGAGAAATCTCGTCATCATTATTGACTCAAAACGATGTTCATATGTACAGTAGTTGGATCATGGGGATGACTCAACCAAATATGATGACCATTATGTAAAGAACTAGCATATTTTGCGAGATTGTGAGCTTCAAAATTACTTTGGTAAATGTTTGGTGCCCACTGGCCGGCTAAGATTTAGCCGGCCGCCCAACACGCACACGTCGGCCCCATCACCACTTTATCTCCACCCTTATCTCTACTAGAAAACGACATGGACCACTCATTCATCATCTCCTACCCCCCGATTTCCTTTTTCCTCAGCCTCTTCTCTTCCCATGGCAACAAGGAACAAGCCGTCTCCTGTCAATCCACACATCCGTGGGGTTGTGGTCTCTCGTTCTGCGACAGACAAAAAGGTTGTAATCGGCTAACCGGCAAGATTTTCAGGGGGTGACCACGGCGGGCGGCTGCAACCCGGTGAGCGGATGACGATGCTGGAACCAGCAGCTGGTTTTGCTACAACCGACGAAGCAGGAGCTGGAACCGCATCTCGTTTTGCTGCAACCAAGAGCGGAGCAGTTCGTTTTGCTGTAACTGAGAGCGGAGCAGCTAGTTTTGCTACAACCGACGAAGCAGGAGCTGGAACCAGCATTTCGTTTTGCTGCAACCAAGAGTGGAGAAGTTCATTTTGCTGTAACCGAGAGCGGAGCATCTAGTTTTGCTACAACCGGCGAAGCAGGAGCTGGAACCAGCATCTCGTTTTGCTGCAACCAAGAGCGGAGCAGTTCATTTTACTGTAACTGAGAGTGGAGCAGCTAGTTTTGCTACAACCTGCGAAGCAGGAGCTGGAACCAGCATCTCATTTTGCTGCAACGAAGAGCGGAGCAGTTCGTTTTGCTGTAACCGAGAGCGGAGCAGCTAGTTTTGCTACAACCGGCGAAGCAGGAGATGGAACCAGCATCTCATTTTGCTGCAACCGAGAGCGGAGCAGTTCCTTTTGCTGTAACCGAGAGCGGAGCAGCTAGTTTTGCTACAACCCGCGAAGCAGGAGATGGAACCAGCATCTCGTTTTGCTGCAACCGAGAGCAGAGCTAGGACCAGCAGCTAGTTTTGCTACAACTGTCAGCATATGAAGTTACAACCGGCTATGGAGAAGCTGGAACTAGCTGCGAGCGTGTGTGTTGATGGTTGTTGGCTACGGTGGACGAGGCGTCGCCGCCGCTTTTTTTATGTCTAGGGGCTGGACAGTTGCTGGAACCGGTGTCGGCATACGATAATCTATGGGGCAAGAGACATGCCCCTTCCTAGGCTCGATGGATGGCGATCGCAGCACACAAAGAGCAATACTCAACCTACGATCAGCACATAGAGATTTACCCAGCTTCGGGCCGCAAAGGATGCGTAATACTCTACTCCTGCTTTGGTGGATTAAGTTTGTAAAAGGCCCTGTTTATAGAGAGTGCATCCCTTGCCGACAAGGAGCTTCGAGGGCGCAACTAGCTAACAGGAGCTGAATCCCTCTAAACGTTGCAATGGCCCTCCTTTATAGCTCAAGGGGGTCACCACAATGGCAAAATGGTAAATTACATGCTAACGGTAGCTACAAAGCTATCGTACCTAACCCTGACCGTATAGGACAAATGCGTTTAATGCGCCGCTAGGTGTATTGCTCTGCTTGATGCCGGGAAGGAGTCCTGTCCCGTCCGCACCGCTTGGCTCATCTACCTCTTATTACCTTGACACGCACTTAGGCGCGTGTCAATAAAGGTAATTCTCTAGAGGTGGACAGCCACGCAGCCTTATAGCTTCTACCTACCCACTTGCGTGCCCGCCATCTGTCAAGAGGTTGTTGATGTGGAGTGGTGGCACGGAGCTCGGCCTGCCGGCTCTGTCCTTGCCGGCTATGTGGAGTCCTTGTTCTAGGGAAGTCATGCTTCCTTTTAATCTTGGTCTTGAAGCGATATTAGTACTTCTTGATGACCTGCTTGGAGGTCTTCTTCATGGTGTTCATCCACCATGCCTTGGGTATATTGGGATGAGTTCACCTTCTGGCTTGCTTTTCCTGGCGCGGAGGCTGCAACTTGCCACTGCGTGATCAGGGGTATGAACACCCTTTGTTCACTATACCGACAGGAGACCCAGGGCTTGGGCCAGACGTGCGTGGACAACGCTTGAATAGGCTAGGCCCATTAATCACGCACAGGCAAGTGTGTGAAGAATGATAACTGCTACCAATTCCTTTTTACCGTTGCTAATGGTAACGGATCCTTGCATTTAATGCGGGATCATGGTGTAGGAGATATGCCCTAGAGGCAATAATAAATGATATTATTTATCTCCGAGTTCACAATTATGTTTATGTTCCATGCTATAACTGCAATGATTCTCGAGTCTGCAATATCCACAAGGCTCGGAGGAAGACTCATATGCACGTGTGGAATAATAAACGATAAGAAGTATTCCTAGTCTGGCCTCTAAGACTAGCTCAAGTGTTGCATGATGATTCTGTTTTCCTGATCATGGGCATGTCTATGCCAGCAATTTTGAGGGCACAATGTTAAGAGAACATTTGTGTTGAATCAACCCGGATTGATGTTATGCTATGAGATTCATTCGTCACAAGTTTATTGGTACATAACACAGAGATGGTTAACGTTTGCATGATTCCTTAGATCATGAGAGTATCGAGTTTCTTCATGCTTGCTTCATGAACTTTGGGGTTTGTTAAACGTCATCCGTAAATGGGTGGCTATTACGGCGGCTTACGGGTTCATGGAAAAGTTTGTCAAGTAACTTGATAGCTCAAGATTGGGATTTGCTCCTGCGACGATGGAGAGGTATCTCTGGGCCCTCTCGGTGTTACGGTATCCATCATCTTCTGGCCAGACACTTTGTGATTTGATCATGGGGATGCCGGAACACGATAACGAGAAAAGAGAACAATACCGGTAACGAGGTAACTAGCATAGTGGACAAGTTGTTGATCCACGGGAATGCCAACATGTCTCACCTCGGGTATTTGTAACATATCGCGAAGCAACAGGAATAGCACACGGCAACTGGAGGTTCACTCGAATATTTATTCGTGTGGGTATAGGGGTCAATATGGGTGTCCACGGCTCCGATGTTGATCATTGATCGGAAGGGGTTCCGGGTCATGTCTATACTTCACCGAACCTGTAGGGTCACACGCTTAAGGGTCATCTATCTGCTGAATACTAGACAGGGAGTCTGAGAGAAAATTACCAAAAAAGTTTCGGACACCGCAAAGTTTCGGACAGCGGAATCGTACCGCAGAGAGAGGTCACCGGATGAGTTTCGGTGAAACCAAAAAAAAGTTGTTTCGGGGTATGCCATTAAGTCAAAATGGTTTCGGCACATGCCTGATAATTCTTGGAGGGTGCCAGAATCATTCTGGAAACTTTTTGGAATTTTCAGAAATAGAAACCGAAAATGTTTCGGAGCTGCTAGTACCGCTTTGGCTGTTTTTCGCCGATGAAATTCACTAATCTGAAATTGTTTCAGAACGAATCCAAAATCATTTTAGTGGGTACTAGAATTATTCTAAGACCCACAGAAATATTTTTGGATTTAGTGGACGCGAAAAATTGTCTTCATGAATAGTGAAAACGCATTCTTGTTTGCTTTTCGCAGATGAAAATCACTAAACCGAAATTGTTTCGGAACGCGTTGAAAATTATTTTAGTGGGTACTGGAAATGTTCTGAGCCCACATAAATATTTTCAGTTCGAACGGACGATGAAAAATGTCGTCATGAATAGTGAAAGTGTTTTTTTGCTTGGCTTCTTGGAGAAGCCACCTTGAGGGCCTTTTTGGTATTTCCCCCTTGGCTTCTTGGAGAAGCCACCCTTGGGCTTGGCCTATAAATAGGGGTGGAGGGGGCTGCCTAAAGGATCATCCCTTCTCACATACAAGTGCCATGCATGATCTGGCTTCTCTCTCCCTCCCAGCGAAACAGTTTCGTAGAGCCGAAAGGCTGTCTGGGTTCCGGTGGGAACTAGTTCTGGACGGCGAAGCCCTGCCGGATAGATGACACCGTATGTGTGCAACTCTGTAGAGAGATCGTAGTTTCGGGCTTAGTTCGTGAGTGCCTCCTGAAGGGCTGTCCGTGTGACCGTCCGAGTTTTGAAGGTCCTCCCGAAGGGCTGTCCGAGTGATCGTTCGAGTTTCGAAGGTCCTCCCGAAGGGCTGTCCGCGACACCGTCCGGGGGGCTGTTCGACCGCCTCCCGGAGGGCTGTCTGAGGAGCAGATGAGGGTATACATCCTCGCGGTTGGGAGGTTGTAAATCCTAGCTGCGGGGATTTGCACCGCCGATCGTCATCGACTCTACTTCCCGCTGCGCTACGAGTCGGTAACGAAAAAGATCAAACCATGTATGCAGTCTCCATAGTGGTCCTGGGCTGGTGCATAGGTCGGAATTTTTTTGTTTTCTGCTGCGTTACCCTACACATGGGGCGATGGAACAAGGCGTAAGTGGGGATTGTGCGCCTGAAAAGGAGTGCCACATACAGCGCGGTGAAGAACTAGCCCCCGCGCCTTTGATAACCCACAAGTATAGGGGATTGCGATAGTCTTCGAGGGTAGTATTTCATCCAAATTTATTGATTCGACACAAGGGGAGACAAAGAATATTTATGAGCCTTAGCAGTTGAGTTGTCAATTGAACCACACATGGGAAATTATATTTCTGCAGCAAAGTGTTTAGTAGCACAGTAGTATGATAGTTTTGATAGTAGCGGTAAAAGTAGCAATAGTAATAGGAACAACAATAGTAGTAATTTAGCATAGATCAATATGAGAAAAGTGTAGGCATTGGACCAGTGACGGATATTTGTGTTTGATGACATTCATCATTTTACAGTCACAACCTAGAGCGATACACAATAGTTCCAATTCATCAATGTAATGTAGGCCTGTATTCCATATATAGTCAGACGTGCTTATAATAAGAACTTGCATCACATCTTCTGTCCTTCCCTCCCGTGGGAACGGGAAAATCTAAGGGATATTAAGGCTTCCTTTTAATAGAGAACCGGAACAAAGCATTAACACATAGTGAATACATAAACTCCTCATACTACGGTAATCACCTAAAAGAATCATGTAATAGGTGCATAAAACTTGCAAGATAGGATCAAGAACTCAAATATACTCATGAAAACATAAAGGGTTCTCATCTGAAATCATGGCACTCGGGCCTAGTGACAAGCTAAGCATAGCAAAGTCATAGCAACATCAATCTCAGAACATAGTGGATACTAGGGATCAAGCCCGAACAAATTGATTCAATTACATGACAAATCTCATCCAACCCATCACCGTCCAGCAAGCCTACAAAGGAATTATTCTCTCCCGGTGATGAGCATCATGGAATTGTTGATGGAGGATGGTTGATGATGACGACATCATCGAACCCCCCTCTCCGGAGCCCCGAACGGACTCCAGATTAGCCCTCCCGATGAAGAACAAGTGGTGACGCCAGCTCCGTCTCGTAACACGCGATGATTCTTTCTCTCTATTTTTTTCTCCGTGAGACGGTACTTATAGATTTGGGCGTAGGGAAACCGGAGGCTCCAGGGGCCCACAAGCTCACACGACGCGCTGCCGGGGGGGGGGGGGGGGGTTGGACGCACCCCCTGAGCTTGTGGCTCCTGGGTGGCCCCTCCAGTAATTATCTTCTCTAATATTTTTTATATATTTTGGAAATATTCTCCGTAAATTTTCAGCTCAATCCGAGAACTTTTATTTCCGCAAAAAAACAACACGATGACAATTCTGCCGAAAACATCGTCAGTCCGGGTTAGTTCCATTCAAATCATGCAAATTAGAGTCCAAAACAAGAGCAAAAGTATTTGGAAAAGTAGATACGTTTGGGACGTATCAATTCCCCAAGTTTAACTCATTGCTTGTCCTTAAGCAATTCAGTTGACAAACTGGAAGTGATAAAAAAAACTTTTATAAACTCTTTTGTTCTCGTTGCTGTATGTATGCTTAACTAGTGCTCAAGTTTTCAACAAAGATTATGAACTAAGCATATGAATGATAACACTTAGGTCTCACATTTACTCATAACAATAACTTAACCAACTAGCGAGCAATAATAAGATATCTCGGATGCCAATAATTTGTCAAAACAATCATGATATAATATGATAACATGGTTTCTCGCTAGCCCTTTCTAAGACCGCAAAACATAAAAGCAGAGCACCTCTGAAGTTCAAGTAGCGACTAAATATTGTAATTCATGATAGAAGAGATCCAGTCATGTCACACCCAACATTAACTATACTCAATGCATAAGAATGACAATAGTTCTCTCAGGACTGGTGCGTAAAATGAGAAGGTGATGACTCAACAATAAAAGTAAATAATATAAAAGTAAATAGATATGCCCTTCGCAGAGGGAAGCATGGATTTGCAGAGGTTCAGAGCTCGATGCTTAAAACAGAGATGAATACATTTCGAGAGGTATGCTTTTCTTGTCAACGTCATGATCGAGGATTTTTAATATCTTCCATGCTAAACATATTATCGGCAGTTCCCAATCGGAAATGTAAAGTTTACCCCCCTTCAACCATACAAACACAAGCCCGAATTCACGGGTGCCCTCCAAACAATCAACTTTTCGGGGGAGCTTGTTTTATTATATTTTTTCTTTATTTTGATTATAGCACTGGGCATCCTAATTAGCAGCCTCTCTCGTGCAATGACAAGTGAATAAACACCCATCGTGAGAATAACCTACTTAGCATGAAAGATACTGACCGCTCCTTGTCGCTCCATGAGCGGTACGGGCACACAAGACAGATGCTTATTTGAATGATTAGAGGTGGCACATGCAATAGTTGGAACGACAGAGAATACCGCATATAGATAGATATAGTGGATTCATCTGGAACAACTTTGGGCTTAAGGATTTGGATGGACAAGCAGCATTTCCGCTTAGTACAGGCGAAGGCTAGCAAATAGGTTGAGAAGCGACCAACTAGAGAGCAACAACGGTCCTGATCATGCGTTGAGAATAATTAACATTGAATACGAGCATGAGTAGGATATAAACACCATGAACATAAGTATCGTGGAGGCTGTGTTGCTTTTGAATCAACTACATGTGTGAACATGTGCCAAGTCAAGCCACTTAAATTGTTCAGAGGAGGATACCATACTAACATACTAAATCACAACCATTTTAATGCATGTTGACACTCAAGATAAATCATTATCCACTCCTTACTACTTAAGCATGGCATGAGCAACTATAATCTCTAATTGTCATCACAAACATTTTTACTTATAATATGCCGAATCCGAATCAGGATTGATCGTGTTAAACATATTTACAAAAATGAAAGCAAAATAAGTTCATATCAGCTTTCCTTCACCGCAATCACTTCATTAAATCATCGTCATTAAGCCCTGCATTGACATAACATTCATGTCCAGTACGAAGTCCTCCACGGGCAAGTCCAGGGCAAGCTGCAATGGTGTCCAGCTGCCGCACGCGCACACTCAGGGAGCCGAAGTGTCGTCACGCGGCCGCCGGCACCGTCGCAGCCCAGGCCCTCCAACCACAGAACGAGGCGCGGCCGGACCACGCGACACGGAGGAGGATGTCCCCCGCGGTGGTTAGGTTCCCCACGAAGGCCCGCAACATGAGGTGGTCGTCCGGGTGGCATGCCACCCGGTCCATCACCGGTGGCAAGAGAACCATGGACGATAGCACCAAAAAGAGGAGCAGCGGCGACACGTGCCAGCATTTTCCCCATGGATTCAACCCTTCTCTACCCTAGTGTTACACAACAAATTGCGAGAACATTTTTTTTAATGAAAGGCATATAGCCCGACTTCAAATTAATGAAGCCATGAACAAGCTAGGATACAAGGTGCAAATTATTACAATGGCTTTGCATGATTGGTTTTTGAAAAGTTACAGACAAAAATTGCCGCAGGCCGAAACTACAGAAGTCGGCCAAAGAGTGAAATTGCCACCACAAGGGGAATCAAAACCATGCCATTGGAGAGCACAACACCGGCTAGAACAATGGTAGCTGAGGAATCCGCGGATCACCAACAAGCAGTGAAGAGGAGGATCGAGCCTTGTAGGGAGAAACCATTGCCTCTACACAGCCCAGTCGTGCCATTGCCGGAGGGGAGACCACTATCTCCCCTACATCCAGTACGAGGATGCCGCTCAAAAGCGGGCAAGCATAAGCGCAGCAGGGCAGCAGCCGTTGAAGGGTAACAAGGCTTAGGGTTTCAACCTGGGACTAAAGAGGGGAGGAGGGGGAGGAAGACGAAACTAAACACATCCTCAGAGGCTAGTAGGAAAGCCGGAGCACTGCCGCCGTTGTCAAGGTTGATCCAGAGTAAAGGGAATCCTCCATTCCAGGCTCCACCGCCACACCCTCTAGGGCCAGATCTGGCAGCCCGAAAGGGCCGGATCCAAATCGGCGAGGGTGGAAAGCCGCATAGGGGAAGGAGGCCGGAGATCCGAGCAGCGAGGTGCCTCTGCCTCCCAATCGCCGCCCGCGTGATCGGAGGGGCGACCAGCACCTGCAACACCACCCACCGGCGAAGTCGACACCACCGGCCAGATCTAGGGCTGCCGCCCCGGCGCCCAAAGCTCCCTACAGCGAAGCAGGGCAGCAGAGCCTCACCACCACCTTCACTCGAGGCCACGCAGTGACCGGTGACAACCTCAGGTGGCAGCAGGGAGGGAAGGAGAGGAGGAGTGGGTGGCTCGGGCGCTAGGGTTTCGTTGCCCTCGAGTCGCCCGTGCGGGATCACAAATTGCGAGAACTCAGAGAGAAACCATATGGGGGTGGCTGGATGTGGAGAGGACTGCGTAGGAGTGGTGTACTGTCAGGAGGACGCGGCCGAGTGGGCGTTACTTCATGGACGCAGAGTCTCTGCTCCCCGAGCTCGGGCGAAAAGTAAAATCAAAACAAAATCGAAAAAATAAATAAATAAAATTCTATTTTTTTGGAAGAAACATTGACAAAAGTTTGAAGTGCTTGCAAAAATTTGTCATGAAATCACATTCCTAGAAAGGCGTGGCAAAAAAAAAAACAAAATCGGTAGTCTGAAAATGCTACTTTCAAAAGCATTTTGGAGCACTGAATTTGTTTTTTTGCCACACCTTACAGGAATATGATTCCGTGACGAATTTTTGCAAGCATATGGACTTTTGTCAATGTTTCTCCCAAAAAAATTGGATTTTTTTTAAAAATTTGTTTTGATTTTTTCGATTTTATTGTTTTTTTTTGAGATTTTCGATTTTACTGTTCACCGAGCTCATTTGAGCTCGGGAGCATAAAGGCACTCTCGTTACTCCACGCCCCACTCCAGCGAAAGTCCAGAAATAAGCAAATCAGAACAAGCACGACACGCCATCAAGCTAGCTATGAAAAGTAGTCTAGCCAAGCTCGCCATCGACCAACCAGCCTTCTCTTTTACATGCGCATTGTCTTGCCGTTAATGATGTTAATTTGGTGAAGGTTACTTTGATGTTAAATCTTTGGCTCTAGAAAAGATATAATCTTAAAAATTTGAAGAAAAAAAAATTATATCTATACCATTTCTGTATTTAGTTAGTGTCTGCAGTTTAGAGGCATCCAATTAAACTATTTTAGGCTGCAATTATTATTTTTCCATTTTCTTATTTTGGCTTTAATGCGACTTGGTTATAGAAAGCACATCCTAGAGATACAATCACGATCAAAATAACAACAAAGTAGTATAGAACAAGTAGATAAAATAAAAAGTAATTAATTGTTAAGACCAAAGGCCAAACTGATATTACACACGTAAATCGACTAGAATTTATTTTTTCTCTCCTGTTGCAAGACACGGACAATGTGTATTAGTTAGAGCAACTCTAGCAGACCCCGCAAAACACGCAGACCCGCAAAACTCGGGCGAGTATGCGGGCTCGGCCCAATTTTCCGGCCAGAACAGAGCCCGCATACTCGCCCAACCCGCAACTAATTTTGCCGCGGCCCGCAAACCGCACGCCCCGACTACTATATCTACGGTTCCGCGGCTCGTTTGCGGGTCGAAATCCTATCCCCCGCCGCCGTCGAGCCACGCGATTCCCCACCCCCTTTCTCCACATTTCTCGCCACCGGCGACCACCTCCCCGCCTCCAGCCGACATGTGGGGCCGCATGTGAAGCTCCGGACGCGGCTCCGGCAGCAGATCCGGCGGCCGAAGCGACCCGGAGCGCGAGCGGCGCGTCCGGTCGGACGGCGTGAGGAAGCGCGGGGCCCGGAAATGGACCAACCGCGGCCTGTCGCCGCCGGTGAGCTTCCGCGTCCACGAGACGGAGGAGTACGACCGCACGCACACGTCCTTCTCCTCCGCGGGATCTTCGTACGCCGGGAGCTTCTCCTCTTCCGGCGCGGGCCTTCTTCCCGTGAAGAGGGAGTGTTCGGAGGACGAGAAGGAGCCGGAGGGGCCGGACGAGTTCGACTTCGTCCCCATCAAGGAGGAGCCCGAGGAGCCCGATCCGCTCGGCCGCCGCGTAGTCGTCGGGCCGGAAGACTACGTTGCCGACGTCAACGCCGTTGTGGCCACCATCGCCGAGTGGAGCGTGCGCGAGGAGGCGGAGCGCCGGCGCCACGCCGAGGAGCTCGAAGACCTCCAGTGGCGGCAGGCGGTCGCCGCCAACCTCGCTGCCAAGGAGAAGGACGAGGAGTGGCGCCGCATCCGCGAGGAGCAGAGGGCGAAGTACGTCGACCTCTGCAGCTCCGGCGAGGAGGATTGAGCGTCCTTCTCCTCCACGGCGTCGTGCATTTTCCGCGACCTTGCCGCCGTCAGATCCAACCCCCTCTAGTACTAGTATTAATGTAGTATGTAGTATGAACTGTGTTTGTAGTGTTTGATCATGTAAAATCTATGTAGTATGTGATGAACTACTCGCGTCAACAAGGTGCAATTTCTCCCGTGAAAATGTTTTTTCAAATTATGGAGTTTTAGATACGGTTTCTGTTCGGCCGCGCTAGTTTTTGACCCGCAAACGCGATCTTCGTGAAACTGCAAACGCGTTTTGCGGATCAAATTTTTGCGGGGTCTGCTAGAGTTGCTCTTAATACACATATATCGATGTCACTTCTCTATATTGGACCAGGTGCAACGTATTCACGTTTTTGGCCATCTCTGCTAGTATGATTTCCATTATTGTCAATTATTAGTAAGAAGTTAATCCCTTCCTCTCCACGTTGCGATCAGTCTGCCGTCTCCAATGGTGCAAAGGGACATGATAGAAATAATGCGACAAACTTACTTGGCCATAAGTTTGTCCATGGACACAATTAATACGGATGACTATTTACGAAGTTAACCAGAATCACACACAATTATTATCGTTGAAGTGCTTCGAATGTGGCACACAAGATTTATTTAAAAATCATGTGCGATTTGCGTTTCTGCTCCGGTGCTCCCCCCTCCCCCCCGGGTTGAACGCGAGGGGGAGAAACACAAGGACGACCAGGATTAACCCAAACCGGTTCGAAACGAGGGGCACAATCGTCTTTTTTGCCCATGTGTTTTTTTGCAGGGCCGTCGAGGAGCCCTGCGGGGCCCGTACACGGCCCGATTCGTTCGTATGTGTATTCGTATACGGCCGGGCGATTCATTTTCGCGTGCAACCGTCAGCGCGTGGGGCAGCACGTGTCATGGCAAGTTGCCAAAACTGTCCCATCATATAAATGTGGAGGGGAACCACCTCCGGCCACATCGCCCACCATTTACCCCCGCCGCATCGTCTCCCTCTCCTCTCCCACCTTGTCGTCTCCCTTTCCTCTCCCACCTCATCATCTCCCTCTCCCCAACCGCATCCACTCCATCACCTCCATCGCCATGGCAGACGCAGGAGGCGAGCGCCCTGATTGGGGTGCAGATCTAGTGGCGATGGCGTAGCAGGTCGCGGCGGGGACATTTGTGAGGGGACGTGCCGGCGTCCAGCGCGGTGTAGCAGATGCTGTAGATCTGTAGAAGGTGGAGGCGGGCTGGAGCGGCGCAGTCCTGCTAGATGCGCCTGCTCTGGCGAGCTCCGGCGAGGCGCAGAAGGTGGAGAAGGTGGAGGTGGGCTCTGGCGAGGCGCACAAGGTGGAGGCTGGCTCTGGCGAGTAGCATGTGGAGCAGGAGGTAATTGTTTATCCCTTTTAGTTGGTAGTTTTTAGATTCTAGGATTTTCTCTGCTTTAGATTAGTTGGATGATGTTTTCTCTGTATTTAAGGGTTTTCTGTATTTGATTCGTGCAAGAATGGTGGACCAGATATGATTATTAGATTAGTTTAGAAGTAGCCGGATTGAGGGATGGGGTACATAGAAGTTTGGATAGATTTTGTGATTGAATCATCCAGTAGATATAGTAGTTAGGGTTTTTTTGTATTGGATTCAATTTTAGCCAGTGATATGTAGATTCTGTGATTGAATCATCCAGTAGATGTAGTAGTTAGGGTTTTCTAATTAGATGTTTAGTTAGGTTTTTTTTGTATTGGATTCAATTTTAGCCAGTGATATGTAGATTCTGTGATTGAATCATCCAGTAGATGTAGTAGTTAGGGTTTTTTAATTAGATGTTTAGTTAGGGTTTTTTTGTATTGGATTCATTTATAGCTAGTTATATATAGATTTTGTGATTGAATCATGTAGTAGATGTAGTAGTTAGTGTTTTTTAATTAGATGTTTAGTTAGGGTTTTTTTGCATTGGATTCATTTGTAGACAGTGATAAATGTAATTAAATTGTGTGAATGAATGATGCAGTAGAAGTAAGAGTTAGGATTTTTTAATTATATGTATGAGTTAGGGTTATTTGTACTAGATTCATTTATATCTAATGATATATGTAAGTAAACTTTGTGATTCAATGATCCAGTGGATCTAGGAGTTAGTGTTTTTAATTAGATGTTGGAGTTAGGATATTTTAATTAGATGTAGGAGTTAGGCTTCACCATTTCACTCATTCTGACCTATGAGTGCTCATTCAGAACTGCTCATACCATACTGCATTTGATAGTAAGATAGAAAAGGCTAGGTGATATTTCAAGAACAAGAAGTATGAGTATGTTGACATAATTTCAATTTTTTTAACACGTAGCTTCAATGTTTATGTGAATTTATGTCTATAGACCATTAAACATGCATGATTGGAATTTCAGTCTCTCTGAATACTATTCTAGACATTTTCACTATCTGCCTCCTTGACTGTACTGTTGTACTAGCTAGCTCCTTTGGATTGGAAATTTGACGTTGTCTCTGAAATAAATCCAGTATATATTGATAGAGTAAGTCACTGAATATTTATTAATATTTGAAATGGAATGAAAACCTGATAATATAAATTCATAGTTTATAGGTATGGCTAGCTCTTGTTAATATAACGAAAAATAGTTTCTATATCTCTAAATGTCTGTTTAAAAATTGCATTGCAGTAATATTTGCGCTTATATCTCATCTTTCAGGTTATGTGCTCACTACAAATCCACGGTGAATATAAAACTTCCTCAAGTTATATATAAAGGTCCTATTTGCATTGTGTGTCAAAAACTGCTATTCCACTGGTGAATAAATTTATCATTATTAAATTTACTGCACATATATAAGAAAGTAATAGTTTGCAGTGGTTGGTTGCTTGCAAAAAAGAGAGGAATGGCTATTGATTTATACCTACATATGCATGTTCAAAAGCAAAATCTGGATTTGTATGTCCCCAAGTAATTCACTATGTAGGCTTTTTTAGCTAGGCCTTGATGTTCTTTTGAGCTAACAAAGATTAGTGTTCGACCAAAACATTTACAATTGCATGAAGACATATTTTTATCCCTTTTGGGTTCCTTATTTGATGTCTAGTAGTTAACATTGGATCAGTTTCAACCTCATAACTTGGACAAACACAAAAGAGAAGTGTTGGGTTAATCCAGAGAATGTCAAGAATCCAACTAGGATTTTCATTAGCATATATGAAGGAAATCATTTATTTGTTGATTGATTGCTTAGATTCTGTGTTTATAAGGAAAGCATTTATTTGTATGTCCATATGAATGAACTTGTATGTTGATAACCCTACTGTTTAATATCTAGATAGCTTAATATATAGTCTATCAATTAGTTGTTGAAATGTACATACCATGTGTAACCTGTGCACTTTTTCAATGTAGTTTGGAGCTTTCCATCATTATGCAAAAACATATTGTTTAGGTGGCTTTATTTGTTTATCTGTAGGTTTCATATTAAAATTTTTTTGCATTGGAAAATATATTGACAATATTGGTCACTTGCAACATACCTTTGTGGTTCACATTGACAAGTTTGTTTGTAATGACATTATTTGAATTGCAATTCAATTCCTTGTAATTGATTTGCTTGCTTGACAATATAGCAGAAGGAGGATCTTGTGGGCAACAAGAGGAAGTATGACATGACTGGGTTCTACCCATATGATAGTGATGAAGATGAGCCGTACGAGGCAAGGGCTACTTGAAATGTTATTTGTGCATTGAGTTAGTCTTACATGTTTATAGTATTTGAATGCATAAAGTATTAATGTCAGTCATTAATGTGTGCAGTATGATTCTGGAGATGATGTGGTCGAGGGGAATGTCAAGTCCTTCGAAGAGAAGATGGTGGAGAAGATCAGGGCCCAGGGATCTGGTATGTACCACAACCCGAAGACGGACAAGTTCCGCTGCCCCTACTGTAGCAGGCCCAAGCCTAGGCCTAGGTTAATGGAGCATCTTATGGAACATTGTCAGGCTACAGCGATCAGCGGTGATGACTACAAGATCAGGGCGCAGCATTCTGCCCTCCTGAAGGTCCTGAGAAGCCCTAAAATGTAGTTGCCCTAGACCTTGGTTGTCATGAGATGGAGGAAGCCTCAGTGATTTTGGTGAACTTAATGTGGTAGTCTGATGGTGGAAACTTTATGTGGTAAACTTTATCTAAGTGTAATACTGTGATGTGAACTTGGTAGTGGTCTGAACTTGGAGGTGTCTACATCAGCAAGTGTGCTGTGTGGATGCTGCTATCTATGGTATCTATATTTGTGTCCCTTAAATTTGCCATTATGGTTCCTTAGATTTAGAAGTTGTGATGTATGATTTGTTTGAGTGTGCATTTTCTGAATCTACCTGCTGCAATGATCAGACATGTTGCATCAGTGTTGCTTCACTGATCAGACATGCTGCAAACACTTCCCATGATGTGGCCATGTGGAAGATGCTGTGGCAATGGTGCAATAAATTCCCATGCTGTGGCCATGTGCAACATGCCGTGCCCATAAGCAAATCCTACCAAATGTACAACTTTGCGTTAAGTTAATTAATGTTGTTTAGTGAAGTAAGTGGAAATTGTTCATCCACACATATGACATCTTTCCATCATTTGAGTAAGCAAAAATAGCAAATACTCCACCATATGATCAAATATTCCAATAATTGAGCACATATTCCATCATTTCATCAAATAATAATAAAAAAGTAGTTAAAGATGGTGTGTGTGTGTGGAAAACCTAGCTGTATTTGAGTAGGTGATCATGTGTGCAAATTTTGAGGTGATCATGGTGGCAATGTATATTATAAGTTCTTTGAGAATACTTCAGTTTTTGATAGCAAAGTATTTTCTAAGTTCTTTGAGAATACTTCAGTTTTTGACAGCAAAATATTTGGGCATCCTCACATGGTGGCAATGTTGGTCCAAACTTTTTGAAATTTTTCCAAATTTATATTTAATTTAAAATATAAAAATAAAATGATTCAAACTTGTGTGCAAAATTTGACATATGACATATGCAAAAAAAATAAATACAAATTTAAAAAATGACTTTGGGCATCCTCACATGGTGGCAATGTTGGTCCAAACATTTTTCAAACATAGTCAAATTTCTATTTAATTTAAAATAGAAAAATAGAATGATTCAAACTTGTGTGCAAAATTTGACATGTGACATATGCAAAAAAATAAATACAAATTTTAAAAATGACTTTGGGCATCCTCACATGGTGGCAATGTTGGTCCAATTTTTTTTCAAATTTAGTCAAATTTCTATTTAATTCAAAATAGAAAAATTGAATCATTCAAACTTGTGTGCAAAATTTGACATGTGACATATGCAAAAAAATAAAAAAAAAATTAGAAAATGACTTTGGGCATCCTCACATGGTGACAATGTTTGGTCCAAATTTTGTCAAATTTATATTTAATTTAAAATAGAGAATTCGAATGATTCAAACTTGTGTGCAAAATTTGACATGTGACATATGCAAAAAATTAAATAAAAGATTAAAAAATGCCCGCCTACCAACAACATATTTGAAACCCCACGGCCTGCATATGACTAGTAACCCATTGGGCCAGGATGTAGGCCCACGGGGAATGTATATATGTTGCCGATAGACCCCACATGGCAGAGAGGGACTGGTTAGGCAATGAGCTGCCTGCTTTAGATAGGAACTTGAGATGGATAGCTCAGCCGGGTTTATAAACCGGTGCGAGCTCCTCTCCATTGGCGAGGTGGGACTAAACTGCCACCACCCCAAGACTGTGCCTGACGTGGCTCTCGTTTGGGCCTAATTCGGGTGGGCCGTACCAGGCCAGCCTCACACGCGGTTATCAGCTGGAGAGAGGAAAAAAATCCCCATTTCATCTCACAGAGACGAACCCTAGGTCTTGCTGCCATTCCCCATTCACTCTGTGCGCTCACATCTCACATTTGGCGTCGCCGGTGATGGGGGCCAAGAAGGGAAGGAGGTCGCGGTCGGCAAGTGATTGCCGCCGCGCTCAAGAAAAGTGGGAGGAGGCAGTTGGGAAGTTCTGTCAGGGCGATGTGGAGAAGAGGGCGAACGTGCAGGAGATCTGCAGCTGGTTTCCCAGCTTGCAGATGTTCATCGACCACGCTAGGGGTCTCATCAAAGTGCTTACGGGCAATGAGAAGAAATCCTTGTTTGGTGCTGCTCGAGGAGTTGTTCCATTCCAGGTTTTCCTCTAGGCTATGAACGAAGCGGAGAACTCCCCGGATCCGCGTCAGCGTGCGAGGTGGTACATGTACCGCTCCCGCCGCCGCGCCCCTCCTGTTCCAGTGCCAGATCTTGTCGGAGTGGTGCTCGCGGTGCCAGCTCAGGTTGATCAGTCCAATGTTCACTCTGATAGTGATGTGGAGCAGAGCAAGGATGAGAGTGATACTGAAGATGTGGAGCAGAGCGAGGATGAGAGTGATAGCAAAGATGTGGAGCAGAGCAATGATGAGAGTGGGGAAGAGGAGGTTGTTATGCTACTGGACGACAGTGATGGAGAGGAGGAGCAGGAAGATGTTGTCCGAGAGCAGCTGACGGACGTGCTGATTGTGGGGGCAGGGATCCCGCAGCTCGGAGACAGGGCCATGCCGATTGAAGCAGATACCTACATCTGCATGGGCATTCGTCACTCACAGCGCATCAAGAAGTTGAAGGACAAGAAAACAGAGTGATGGCATGTCAGTGTCTTCAGTTTGTCTATCTGTGTGAGTCAGTTTGGCCCCTTTTGATAGCATAGTATGTTCTAAGTTCTTTTGAGAATACTTCAGTATTTGAGATTAGCTTAGTTTTATTTACAATGAGCTGTTTGGTTGCCCCTAACAACTGTGATTTTAATACTGTATTATTGGGAAAGCTATAGTTATTTCTCTGCATAAAAACTTTAGCCTCTTTTTTAAAAACATAGTTGGTCAGTGCTAAAATGCAATGGGTAGGCAGCACAATTTACAGCATTGTGCGGCAACAACCAAACAGTTCTATGTATTGCGAATACTACAAAATACTCTGTTTTAGTCAAACCATGGTATCTCATACGTATAGGCAAAATTACTGTAGTTTTTAATTCTTTGGTTTATATAGTACTAGCAAACATGCCCGTGCGTTGCAACGGGTGAAACAATATCACACGGAAAATGAGAATCACAATGCACCGAAATGAGAATCAAGCCGAAGATGTGAGCTGATCCAATGCACAACACACTATAAATGTAGGCTAGCATTAACCGGCAAACTTATATGGAATCATTCAACATACATGGAGATCATTAATAACCAACGAACATCATATGGCAAGGTTAAAAATATCACTCTAAGGCTAGATCCAATGCAACGGCGCTTAAGGTCCTGAGGAAACTAACATGCACAAGTGCCCAACGATAGCATTTACATTTTGTAGATGTTATTTTAGTGTCCGACTCGAGGTTATGCATCTATGTCAAGGAAAGTAGCCGTGAGCGACGCAAAAACTGCGAAGATTTCATCCCCTCCGCCAACATTGTACATGTGTAACCATGTTTCAGGTGGCAAAATTAATTTTAATTTTCTGAAAGAACTTGACATGACTTCTCTGAACTCTTATTTGTCATCTACGTCCATATGGCAGGGTGCCTCCCAAATCTCGCAAGGAAAAGAGCAATCGCGGCGAGGCCAGCTATGTTTGTTTCGTTGTAGACATATTAGTGTGGAGATGTAAGTTTGTATTAGGAGACTGCAACATCATTATTATTGAGGAATAAAACCAGATTTATCTCGCAAAGAAATGTTTACTCGCAATTCATGCAGGCAAGTAGTTGGTGGACACAATCGGCAATGGCATTGGCAACAGTAGTGACGACAGGAAGTGGACATGGAGGACGAAAAATATAAAATGAACATAGGCATAAGAACAAACACTTCAAAGGCACACGCATACCATGAGTAGCAAGGAAAGGAGGTGTTTGTAATTTCTACTCGCCTGCCCATAATTTGTGAAACAAAAATCCTCATAGTAATTACGACATGACCGACAATCTAGTAATGGTATTATTATTTGGCCGTCAGCGACGTCTACTTTATCTATGAATCTTTTTCCTTGACTGACCGAGGGGATTTACACTACTTTCCCATATACACATTCTCTTTTAATTCTCAAAGATTGAATGCATGATGTGTGCTCGCCTCCCATGCAAGCTATGCCGTTTAATTCTTTGTGTAATTTTTTTTGCGGTTGAATTCTTTGAATTTATGGCCTTGCATTATTTATGGCCTTGCATTCTTTGTGTAATTCACCTTCCTTCATTGCCTTCTTACTCGTGTATGGGACGATCTGATCCTTCCCGTAATTGCCTTGCTTTATTGCCTCATAAACTTCTTGCCTTCCTATTTCTGGAAGGTTATTCTTCCATAATTTAGGGCCTTTCACCCATGTATAATTACCGGCCTTTTTTGCTGCGCTCAAATTGGTTCTCTCCAACATTGCCTTCCTTACTCATGTATTGTACTTGGTTCTCGAGGCGGCTTACAAATTTGTAATCAAAACCGTATATAAGTTGGTATAGTAGTTTGTAGGCGCGCGAGGTCGGACTAATAAAAGAAAGGAATGATTTTTTGTCTACATACACTAATCAGTCGGATTTTCCATCGATGTTAAAAGGTAGGTTGCGAGTTCGATCCACGCACGGGTCTATTTTTTGCCTCTTGTCCTTTGGTTGTCTGGGCCTTCGAGCAGTTTTCTTCCATACCCAGTACAGGCCCAATGCAGAATCTGGTGAATCGTTTTCTCTTCTAGTGGACAGACGCACAAACGTTTAGTAACACCTCGGATAGTAATAAAAAGTCTCAAAAAATAATATGGGTGAACGGATGAAAAAATCGTCGAAACACACCTTGCCTTATTAGTAGGTATAGACTATGCTATCAAACCCAGAGAACTGCAGTAGGTGTTAATTTGCTGTTAAGTTATGTACTGATGAAGTTTATGTAGTGCAAATGTGATGTGTTCAACCTTTTAAGTTATGTATTGCAGTTGTTAATGCAATGCATATGTTATCCTTCTGTTTTCAAAAATAATCCATTTGTACTTTCTCTATAATCAAACTAATGATCCATTGGATTGTTGATTGGTCTATTTTGCAGACAAAGGAGCCACAAAAAAGGTGCTGGAGCTGGGAGCAAGACTGCTAGAGCGAGTAGCAAGTGAAGTGTACACAACGAAGCAGGGGTGGAGAATCAATGTGGCAAGTCTGGAAGGATAAAAAAAGAAGACTACTTCCTGATGAAGATGTGGCCTTTACTTTGCTGCGATGTTTTAGTAGTTTTTGCTGTTATTTTGGTGTCCTCGTGAACTTTGTAAGCCCAGGATGATGGGTTAGGTAGACTGCAGGCCATGCTGGCTTTTAATTATATGGGTTTATGCTGCGATGTGTTGGAATCTGGTAGTGCTAGGGTGAATACTCTGGTTCTGAAGTGGGTTTTTAGTAATGAAAATCGGAAGGGGAAGCCTTTATTTAAGAAAAAAATGCAGATATTATTGTACTGCAGATAGGATTTGCTTAGGAGATATCTACAATTCCTCTATGTCATGCACGTTTCTTTTTGTTTGTTGCTTCCCTGACCATGCACTACTAGGAAAAGGCCTACTAATGGCGCATCTAATTTGGTCATTAATAGCGCATTAGTGGTGCGCCATTAGTAGCACGCCATTAGTATATTTTACTAATGGCGCACCACTGGTGCGCCATTAGTATCTGGTATACTAATGGCGCACCCCAGATGCGCCATTAGTATATACAACAGTGCGCCATTAGTATGCCTCCCAGGGGGCCATCTATACCCAGGTGCTTTGGCATACTAATGGCGCACAACAACGGGATGCGCCATTAGTAACTTCGGCATACTAATGGCGCACTGTTTAGTGATGCGCCATTAGTATCCTCTGGCATACTAATGGCGCACTATGATGTGATGCGCCATTAGTATGAATATTAGGTTTTTTTTTAATTTTCTGTTTTTTGCACAGGTTACAAAATGTATAATTGGACAAAATATAGACAGCACACATCAACAACAGATTCATCGAATACAATAGAAGATTAGTCTCTGAATACAATTCATCATTTTAGTCTCCGAATAAAATTCATCATATTAGTCTCCGAATTGAAAAGACCGAACAAAGATAGAACATTATATTACAAGTCTCGAGACCGCGAGTTTGTCTTCACATTACAAGTCGATATCGATCATCTAAACTACCATCACATAGAAGAGAGCTGCGGTCATCACGATGAGCATCATCACGATGAAACTCGTCTTCATCCGGTTCCTCCAACGCTCCCTCCCCTCTCCCGCTAGATAGCGGGCGTATCTAGATTCGGCCTCGGCCCTAGTGGCGTACCCTTTGTAACTGTTACCGCTGAATCGGTGAACCTGTCTCCGACACTCCTCCCAGTCGTCGTAGACTCCGGGAACCTTACCCTTGTACACGACATACCACGGCATCGCTATGCAGTAGCCAAACGAAACGTTAGTACCAATTCACAGACAATACATAAGCAATATATAAGTATGCAACAGAACGATCGGAAGAGAAAAGCAAGACATTAATAGCATGGATTACATCTAAGTTGAAGGACTCTCGAAACCAAAGAGACATACTACAAGTTCATTAAAGTTTAATTACAACATGAGCCAATCGATGTTTCAGAACTAGACACAACATCACTGCTTTCGACTCGACTCAAGGGACCGGAGCGTGGATGAAGCCGCCGTCTATCGTGGGAGTCATGAAACAACGAGCGTTGTCAGCCTGCATTTGTAGGATTGTGTCGATGTCACTGTTGGACGGTTGATTTCTGAGGTAGAACTGCCCCGAGGTACGAAGGACATCTTGATGGATGATTTCCGCAAACTCCGACTGGATGCGAAAGAATTCTTGTCTGATGTCTGCGTCCTGGATTGCCGACACGCTCGCGGCCCAATCTTTGAGTCTACTCGGTAGCAGTAGTTGATGATGGTCCCGTACGATCGCCCTCATGTGATGGATGGCGTAGTAGGCACCCTTCTGACCGCCAGGCGGCTGCTTGAGGCAGCAGAATGTCGTATTGTGGGAGAACACGTGCTTGCCGTACTTACGAATAGGCCTGGTGAAGGTGCCTCCAGATTTGACGTAGCCGGGGAGAACATCATCAAGAACCTTCTTGACATTTGTGTAGTCTACGTTCGACTGACGGCCCGGGTCGAAATACGTGGCCATGGAATATTTGGGGCTTAGGAGGATGAGCGTGCAATGTGTGTCACTGCAGAAAACACGGAATGTTAAAAGAAAAACGATCGAAATCTAAGAATTCATATGTTACGAGGCGGTTGAGGGGAGGACTTACTCGGGAAAGTAAGGCACGAGGAAGTTGTCCTTATCTTGGTTTGCCAGAATGACGCCTTCGAGGTAAGAACTCGCGACTTGCCGGTCCCCAGCGCTGCCCAAGATCTTGGCACGCATGTAGAAGGGGTCGACTATCACGATGTCCGGGGTCTTGTCGCGAATGATCCGCATCTCCATACTCAGCGAAAATAGCCGAACGAAGGTGTAGTGCAGCGGATGAAGGTTCAACATAGCGTGGATGTCATCAAACCGCAGGACGATCGTACCCCCGATGGAGTTATCCACAAAGCCCTTGCCCTCTGGCACCTTGGCCGCGAAAACCGGGTATGCCACATCCTTCTCTCGGAGACGCCGCTTCTCCAAAGAAAGAACACTGTCATGCGGACTCCGCATAGCACCGGTTGCAGCATCGAGCATATTTCTCGGTAGCATCGGCCTACCCGCCACATGCACCCTCCTCGAGATATCCGCAGTTGAAGGTGGCCCGTCCTGAGCACGGATTGTACTCGGTGCCGGCTAGCCCGCACCCTTGTTAGTCTTTCTTTTGCGTGCCTTCTTCTTGATCTCCTGTAATGGGACCGAGTTCTGCTCACAGACCGCCTTCTTGAGTGTGTTGGGGCTGATCATATTTCGCACCTCGCCTATCTGAGGCTCGGTGAAGTCGGCAGCTAGAGGCGTCTCCTGAGAGCTGAACTGCAGATGACGCCTGTTGCAACTTGGCTTCTCCGCGGTACCAGCTAGATCGCACACGTCTTTTGTTGGGTTGGGTTCTTGAGAAGGAGGCCCCATGAAGTCGCCACCGTCCCCATGATCGGCAAAGTACTGATCGACGTTGGCAAATGTATCGTCGTCGTCGTCGTTCTGATCCTGTGCCATATGCATGTTTGGATCCAGTGGCATAGGGATGTCCGGCACCGTTGCGGCGGTCTTGCCATGGGGCCGACTTGGCGCCGGCACGACTGGCGGTGTTGTCTTTGGGGTGGTGTCCCCCGCCCCCAAACGAATCTGGCTCTTCGGCCAAAGCAGGGGCCAGCTCAGGCAGGCACTGAGGTTCATCACGTCATCATCGTCGGCCCCGATGGGTCGAATCGGAGGTAACACCTCGTCGCAGCCTGGCAGCACCCGAACCAGTTGAACCCTAAACAAGTTGGGTGGCATCTGGGTACCGTGGAACAAGGGGTTGCCCGGTTGAACGATTTTGCCCTTGGCGACATCGACCAACTCGTTGTTCACGAAGTGCAGGAGAGTGCACGGAACGTTGGCGGTGCCCTGCGAAAACATGTAGGGCGTTAGGGATGCCCAGTCAAAGGCAAGGAGATGAAGTCCTCGGCCGAGAGAGGCTTAATTAGTTACCGTGATGATGGCGTCGAGCTCGGCTAATGTCGAGGCACCGCCAACGGCGGGCGTGCAGTTGACGGAGGGGCCGCTTGCTGCAGAGGTGCCGGCCGGCGTACACGCGGGTGCATTAAGCTCCCGTGCCGGCGTCGGAGACACCAATGCCGCCTCCGCCGGAGACACCAATGGCCCCACCATCGCGTTCTGCGAGTTGCTGGCCGTGAAGCTAGGAATCGGGGGCGGCCCCTGTTGGCCGCCTGCAATCCACGCACTAATCCCCTGGGTCAAGGTAGGCACAATGGCGGTGATCGCCGCTCCGAGTTGTTGTTGCACTTGCTCTTGGACAATCTCCGGAATCCGCGCCACCTGTGCCCTGAGTTCTTGAACCTCGCGCGCCTGGCTTTCCGAGCTGGTCTTTTTCTCCTTTCGCCCAGCAGTGTTATAGTATGACGACCATTTTGTCGACAAGCCTTTGCCGGCCACACGACTAGCTGACGTCGGCTTACTGAGCTTATCCTTGTTCTTCATTACATTCAACGCCCTATTTAGAGTGGTGTCCCAAGGGTTGCTCTTAGTCGACCCCGCGCTACTGCTTTCAGTCGCCTGCGGAAGGAATGTGAACCACTTAGAAATTTGGCTTCATTAATTAGAATGCAACCATATGGAGCTAATTACGTGGGGGTGTATTCCTTACCAGAACAAGCTCAAGCGCCCTGGTCTTCGGATCCGTGGTAAGCTCCTTTGTTTCCGGGTCCTTCTTGTACCGGGCCCTGACAAAGTTCCTGGTCTGCTTGTCACCGTATTTATCGAAGAGGGGCGGTAGGCCTTGCTCGGCACGGTCCGCCTCCTCCTTGTCCCATATAGGCTCCGCCACTCTGTAACCGCCGGGACCGAGTGTGTGTTCCCCTAAGTTCAGCTCCCGCATTTCTTTCCCCCACTTACTTGATTCGGAGTTTGCGGTGCTCGAGCAATTGATCTTGAAGTCGTTGTAGTCATCTTCGGTGATCGAAGGATTTTTCTCCTTGATCTTCTCATAACTCTCACCTTTCTCGATCATTCTCTTCACATTGCTTTTCCAAGTAGATAGGGCCTTGCTCATCTTCGTGAGGGCAGCATTGTTCACTTTATTCCCTTTGAGGCTTGTGTTTTCAAATTCAGCGGGGAACTTGTATCGTTCGTGCAGCTTCGTGAAGAGGAGGTTGCGCAAATTCCCTCGGTCAGGATGCCTCAGGTTCTCGGTGTTGATCGAGACGGTGCTCCGGAGAATGCACCCGAGCTGAAGCGAGTACCCCTTGACTATTCGTTCGGGCGCCGTTGGATTCCCGTCGGAGTCCACTTCAGTAACTTCCTCCTTGAGTGTGCGGAGCACGGTCGGGCGCCGGTCCTTCCGTTGCCTCTTCGGTTGGCTGCCATCTGTGCGTACGCCGCCATCATCAGTGGTGGCATCCTCGGCGGCACCATCAGTGGTGGCATCCTCGGCGGCACCATCAGTGGTGGCATCCTCGGCGGCACCATCAGTGGTGGCATCAGTGGGGTCATCCTCGGCGGTACCATCAGTGGTCTCAGGATCGGTGGGGAAGGCGGCGTCCTCATACAAGTGAGGTTGTTCCTCCATCTCCTGGGACAGCTTCCAGAATGGCTTGTCGACGCCCGAACCCCCGGCCTCATCGTTGTTGGCCATGTTTCTCTCTAAATAGGAACAAAGTTTGGTCAAAAAGTTGGTTATTGTCAAGGAACAAGATCATGGTCTCATCATTTAGGGTTTGTCGACACCGAGGCATCCTAAAAGCTAAGCTTTTATCATTGAGGGTTTTTCGACGCCGAGGCACCCTAAAAGCCTAAGCTTTCATCATTTCGGTTTTTATCGACACCGAGGCACCCTAAAAGCCTAAGCTTTCATCATTTCGGTTTTTATCGACACCGAGGCACCCTAAAAGCCATGCATTAGTCACAAGTACGCCGGGGCACTTGATCCTACTTAATTAACTACTAAGATACCCCGGCCCATGCATTAGTCACAAGTACTCCATATGTCCTATTTTTAGCAAAGTCATGCTAAAATTCACGGAAAATTTCAGCATGACCTTTGCTGAAAATAGGACATATGGAGTACCCGAATTTGCCGGAACGGAAGTTAATCGACATTCCTGCAAACTCAAGGGCCTCTCGGGTGGACAAGGCAAAAAAGGCCTCCATCACAAGATGGAAAATACATTGGCATGTGAAGAATTGATACATCTTCTTGACCATCTACTACAATTGATACATCCTATCAAGAATGGTACACATCACCATATATTGCAAAGATGTACTGGTCAGCAGCAATTTTAACAAGATGTACTGGACAACAGCAAATTGAGCAAAAAAATGTACTAGACAGCAGTATATACAGGGGGAGAGGAAGAGGGGTTGGTACCTTGGGAGAGGAGGGTGTGCTTGGCTCTGCCGCCATGCCTGAGTAGCAAGCACCTACGCCCCTGCCTTGTTCCACTTGTATCCTGCAGATCGAGAGAGGATGAGATGAATCAGATCAGTTGCTCATGCTTTTTATAAATTGTAGCTATTGTTTTTTATACCTAAACAAAATTGCCCTAGCTATATTTGCTACTGTTTTTATACCTAATTTTTTGCTACTGTTTTTTTAATTTGCTACTGCTTTTTTTTATTTGCTACTGTTTTTATACCTAAACAAAGTTTCCCTAGCTATATTTGCTACTCTTTTTTTATTTGCTACTGTTTTTATACCTAATTTTTTTGCCACTATTGTTTGGACTACTCCGTCAGCTCCTGTGACTGCCAGAATAAGTGCCGTAACATTTTTGAAGCTAACCTGACTACCCTGGCTGTGTTATTTTAGAACACCATTGGTGTTAATTGGGTACTGTCTCCTCGAAAGTGCAGTCGACTTTAGATTTCGGTTGTATTGATTTTCTGAACAATTGGAGAAATGATTCATAGTAATGTTCACTTGCTACATGCATGTTGTGTTATAGACTTATAGTGAGAAGGTGGTAGTCCTATACTCTGCTCAAGTTCTTCTTTCTGGTGCTTGTTTGTCTGACTGACTCCTGCAGCCCTGCTGCACCAGTTTGATGTATCGGTAAAGCAAGTTCAGACTATCTCTGGCCGATGGTAGCCACTTTGCATCTTTCGATGTTTAGGCAGCTTTCTTGCCGGTTGTTGAAAAAATATTTAGGTGGAACAGTTTGGAGCACATACAATTTTGGAGTTTCAGTTTCGTCAGACTATATATGAATTTAGTTCAACAAGTGTGTCAGTCCATCACAAAACATCACCAGAAGAATATATACCTTGACGCTGCCACTAGTAATTCGATTTAATTTAATACATGGGATGTAGCCTTTCTCCTATGTTTTTCAGCTACGGAGAATAACAATTCTTCAAGCTCGGGAATTGAATTCTATGATAGCAAATTATATGATAATTTTATCTGATAATCATATTCTCACTATAAGCCTGCTATCCTAGGAGCATTTCACTTGCGTGCTGGAAAGTGCACATGACTGTAATAACTCATTTTTGCTGTTTTTGCTATCTGGATTAATTTATTATTTCCGGTCTCCGCAGCAAAATAGTCAACCCTGGGTCTGGATCAATGTCAGTTTCTTCTTGGTACAGCTTCATAAACTATTTCTGCTCTTTCCAAATGCTTATGTTGTGACACATATGCTTCATGAACTCTTGATTTTGTATTGATTTTCTGAACAATTGTATTGATTTCGGTTGTATCAAGGGGCAGATCATGCTCATCCTCTTCCTGGTGGTCTTATTCATCATACTCTTCGTTCTAGTGTTCTTGACATAGCAACATACTACTCGTATAGCATATAGTGTAAGTTGTGTTCCACATTAAGCATTCAAAGAGGAAGGAGGAGGCCAGAGGGGGAGGGAGAGGTGGGGCAGTACCTGAGGAGGCGGAGGAGGCCGGAGGGGACAAGGAGGAGGTCAGAGCGGCGCGGCGGTGGCGCGGACGAGGAGGAGGGCGAGGACGAGGACGACGGGGCGGCGGCGTCGGGAGAGGAGAGGGGAAGGGGATCGAGGGCGACGTCGAGGGGCGAGGAGGAGGTCGGGGCAGCGGCGTCGGGAGAGGAGAGGGGAAGGGGCAGCGGCGTCGGGGCGTCGGGGCGGAGACGAGGACGACGGGGCGGCGTCGAGGCGGCGGGGCAGCGGCGTCGGGAGAGGAGAGGGGAAGGGGATCGAGGGCGAGGGCGAGGGAGAGAGAGGGGATAGGTTTGGGCCGGGGATAGGCGAGGGCGAGGGCACAATACTAATGGCGCACCACCCCTCGGTGCGCCATAAGTACATCCATACTAATGGCGCACCTCACCCTGGTGCGCCATTAGTATTTTTTTTGATTTCTGCTCGAGCCAACAGGTTATCTTCCACCTAACCTGATCCACACCAAGTTCCCTCTACTAGCTCGACTGGTCAGCGGCCAATTCTCACACCAGGAGGTCCTGGGTTCGATTCCCAGGCTCCATAGTTTTTTTATGCATTTAAAATGCTGTTTGATATTTATTTGTGTTTAAATATGTTCAAACTTGTTTAAATCATAACAGTAATATTTTTTTATAAGATAGTAATAATTATTTAAAAAATATCATCAAACAGTAATGCCGGTGGAGCGGGGGAGGGTGCGCGGGGTGCGGGGGGCCGGTGGACCGGGGGGTGCTCGGCGGCGAGGGGGACCGGATCTGGCGAGGTGGGATAGCGATCGAGATGGAGGGGGATCGAGATCGAGTGTCCATGAAATTTAAAAATATTCATGATAGTTCAAAAAGTGCCCATGAAATACAATCGAGAAATGAAGGCTACGATTTAAATACAATCGATCTTAGCTAGCTATCTGTTCACAATCTTCTTGCCCTTCTTTTTCGCAAATGGAGTTCTTCTGTGGAACGGACGTCCTTTAGGTAGGGTGGTCCTACTTCTTCTTGTGGTGTATGCTGCTACTTCACCATCGTCGTCATGTTCGATTCTCGGGTCGCCGTACTTGTCGAAGTCTTGCTCATTGGCTACTCCATCCATTCCGATGATCTTCCTTTTGCCTCTCCTCACGACAACACGACTGGGCTTTGACGGGTCGGTAATGAAGAAGCATTGGTCCACTTGGGATGCCAGTACCCATGGCTCATTTTTCGCGGTGACGTTTGCGCCTGCGGTCTTGGATTTGGCTTCGGGTATAACCATGGTGGTGAAATACCGGTCTTCTTTTAGGACGCTCTTGGCCCATCTGACACGGAACATCGGGACCTTCTCTCCAGCGTAGCTCAGCTCCCAGATCTCCTCGATCCTTCCGTAGTATCTGTCCTTGTCGTTACCGGTGTAGGATTCCATCGTTACCCCGGAGTTCTGATAACCATCGCTCTTCATGTCCTTGGCCTCGGTGTAGAATGTGTAGCCGTTGATATCGTACGCCTCATAGGTCATCAGGTTGTGCTCGGCGCCCTGTGACAAGGCGAATATGAGTTGTTCTTCCGCGGAAGAATCCTCATGTAAAGGGTACGACAGAAGCTTCTGCTTGAACCAACGCGTGAAACATGAGTTGTGCTCTTTGAGTATATCTCCGTTCGTCCTCTGTTGGCCTCGGTCATTGTACGTCTTCTTAATAAAGGTTTTGTGCTCTACCACCCAAGGATCGACCACGTCTATGTGTTGTAGCGCAACTAGGTTTGCTCTTTCAAAGTCGGCGAGTCGACCCTCGAAGTCGACATGCATTTCGCGGCGACCCTCACGGTGACCCCATCCAGCGAGCCTGCCAAGGTGCCTGTTGACGGGCAGACCAACGGGGTTCTCGATGCCTAGATAATTCGTGCAGTAGGAGATGCATTCTTCGGTCAGAAAGCCCCTGGCTATGCTTCCCTCTGGACGTGACATGTTGCGAACGTATCCTTTGATGACACCATTCATCCTTTCGAACGGCATCATGCTGTGCAGGAACGTCGGCCCGAGTTGGATGATATCGTCCACGATATGGACCAGCAGATGCACCATAACGTCGAAGAATGTGGGCGGGAAGTACATCTCAAGCTCGCATAGTATCACCATGATCTCTTCCTGTAGCCTTCTGAGTTGCCTCACGCCAACAGACTTCCGAGAGATGACGTCGAAAAAGTTGCATAGGCCAAATAGCGTTTCACGGACGTGCGCGTCCATGATCCCACGGATTGCAACTGGAAGTATCTGCGTCATCAGCACGTGACAGTCGTGAGACTTCATCCCGCTGAACTTCAGCTTCGCTAGGTCTAGGTATCTGCTTATCTTCCCCGCGTAACCGTAAGGAAGTTTTACTCCTACGAGGCAGGTGAAAAACTGCTTGATCTCCTCCTGACTTAGAGTGAAGCACGCGGGAGGGTAGTCATTTTCGGTCTTCTTGGCCTTTTTGCCTTTGCGACGACTTTCCATGTCCTGCTTCGCCTCACCATCATCATCATCATCATCATCATCATCATATATAGCGTGAAGCTCCTGCCTGATGCCCATTGATTTCAAGTCTGCCCTTGCTTTCAGCCCATCTTTGGTCCTCTCTGGCATGTTGAGTAGGGTACCAAGCAGACTCTCGCACACGTTCTTCGTGATATGCATGACATCAAGGCTGTGAGGCACACGGTGGATCTTCCAGTACGGCAAGTCTCAGAAAACAGACCTCGTTTTCCATAACTTCAGCAGCGGCTCTGGCGCCTTTCGCTTCTTTCCCGGCTCTGGCGCCTTTTGCTTCTTTCCCGGCAGTGGGCAGTCTTTCCAATTTTTCAACAGCTCGTCTATTTCCTCGCCGCTCCTCGTACGCGGGCATCCTCGGGGTTCGGTTTCACCATTGAATAGATCCTTGCGTTTTCTCCACGGGTCATCGTCGCGAAGCCACCTTCGATGTCCCATGAACACGGTTTTCGAAGACCCGGGATCTCTATCTAGCTGGCGATACGTTGTGTCATCCATGCACCTGACGCATCCAGAAAATCCGTGGACCACCTGCCCCGCGGCATATCCGTAACCGAGATAGTCATGCACCGTCGTGAGCAGCGCGGCTCTCATAGGGAAATATTCTTTTTCTGCGGCGTCCCACGTATTGGCTGGCGTTTTCCACATCGTGTCAAGCTCCTCTTTCAGCAGCCCCAGATACAGATTGATGTCGTTCCCTGGTTGTTTCGGTCCTTCGATTAGCATACTCATGTGAATGTACTTCCTCTTCATGCACAACCAGGGGGGAAGGTTGTACATCCACACAAACACAGGCCAGGTGCTATGTGTGCTTCTCTGGCTGCCAAACGGATTGACTCCATCGGTGCTCGCGCCCAGCACGATGTTCCTTGGATCGTTCCCAAATTCTAGGTCTTCGAAGTTCAACGCTTGCCACTGGCTCGCATGCTTAGGGTGACTCAGCATCTTGTCTTTTTTATATATCTCCGGATCATTTGCGTCATCTTCTCGCTTCTTCTCCTCCCTATCCGCGTGCCAACGCAGGAGCTTTGCTACCTTAGGGTCCGCGAAATACCGCTGCAGATGAGGAGTGATCGGAAAGTACCACACCACTTTTCGAGGAGCTTTCTTCCTCTTCTTGTATCGAGTGACACCGCACACCAGACATATGGTAGACTCCGCGTGCTCGTCCCGATAAATGATGCAATTGTTCATGCACACATGGTATTTCACGTGCGGTAAATCCAGAGGACACACGATTTTCTTTGCCTCCTCCAAACTGGTCGGGCACTTGTTCCCCTTGGGAAGACGTTCGTGCCAGAATGATATGTTCTCGTCGAAGCATGCGTCGGTCATTTTGTGTTTTACCTTCATCTCCAGAGCCATGAGCGTTACTTTCAGGCGGGTATCCTCGGGCCTACATCCTTCATACAATGGAGTAACCGCGTCTAACTCAAGTTGATCCATCTTGGCTTTCTCTCGGGCGGCAGCTCTTGCGTTATCCGTCTGCTTGAGAAGCAGCTCTTGAATATGAGGGTCCTGCACCCAGCCCATCGATGGTCCAGCGTCGTCTGCTCCACCGGCATCATCATCTTCATGATCATGCCCGTCGTCTGCTCCGGCATCTTCCTCATCATCATGTCCTGCATCTTCTACATGATGACTGTGTACAGCATCACCGTCGTGATCATCTCCTGGGGATTCTTCGTCTTCTCGCCCGCCCGAGCCGCGGTGGTTGTCTTGCTGCCCTTCCTCATTTCTTGCCTGGCCCCCATGGACGACTTCGTAGTCATCTTCATCACCTTGCCACCGATAGCCATCCATGAAACCACGCAAGAGCAGGTGGTCCCGCACCTGCCAGGATTCCGGATCCGCAATAAGGCTCTTCAGCTTGCATCTTCGACACGGACATCTTATCTCCGTCTCGTTCTTTTGAAGCATCTCGGCCTTCGCGGACCTCAAAAACCTATTCACGATGCCTTCGGTCATCATGCGAACCATGGTCGCCTGCGGGGTAGAGCAAAACGATATTTTAGAACCAAGAAAAATTTGGCATGACTTTCCCTAAAAATAGGACCAAAAAGAATGCTTAATGCCAAAATGCTCGCCGAAACGGAAATGAATCAACATTCCGGCAAAATATTGGCAACTATCGCATTTCAAATACCGGTACACCTCCAAACACAAACACATATACAACACCACAAACATATGCAACACCACGAACATACATAGATCTAGCTAGGCCATAAAAAGTGCATGTGCACATTGTTGTAGGGAGAACAACATAAATATAGCTTCCCCCTTACTTACCTATCAAAACAAGGTAATTTAACCACTTAAATTGAATGAATCTATGGTGGAAATGAGGTGAAAAAGAGGAGGCACCCGAGACAAGGAGGAGGTGGAGAGAATGAAGTGGGGAGAAAGGGAGTGTGGGTAGGAGAGGCTGTCCAAAATATCTTGTTGCTGCCCACTTACTAATGGCGCATCAACACTAAAAGCGCCATTAGTAATCCAGGTTACTAATGGCGCACCTTCTGGTGGTGCGCCATTAGTATGTTTGGACAGGCGCACTAGTCAATTTTTTTTTGATACTAATGGCGCACCCTGGGCCTGGTGTGCCATTACTAGTTACAACTAGTAATAGCGCACTGTGTCTGGATGCGCCATTAGTATGTTTGGACAGGCGCACTAGTTAGATTTTTTTTTGGATACTAATGGCGCACCCTAGGACAGGCGCACTGTGTCTGGATGCGCCATTAGTATGTTTGGACAGGCGCACTAGTTAAATTTTTTTTTGATACTAATGGCGCACCCTGGGCCAGGTGCGCCATTACTAGTTACAACTAGTAATGGCGCACTGTGTCTGGATGCGCCATTACTATGTTTGGACAGGCGCACTAGTTAATTTTTTTTAAATACTAATGGCGCACCCTGCGCCTGGTGCGCCATTAGTAGTTTCAACTCTAATGGCATATCAGAAGGTGGTGCGCCATTAGTATATACTAATGGCGCACCGCTTGTCTGGTGCGCCATTAGTGTCAATCCCATCTATAGCCCTTTTTCTAGTAGTGATGTGTGCATTGCTATGATGTTTAGGTATTTCTTTTCTTATTTATATTTGAAATATTTTAAAATCAAATCTGTTTTTCCTCTTTCATTTATTCCGACAGTTTTAAAATTCAAAATATGCAAGATAATATGTTCTCTTTCATTTCACTTGTTAATTATAATCTTTCTTTTTAGTTTTATGTTTTAAATAATTTTAAAACATATAATTTTTTTCTCTTTTATTTGTTCTGACGGTTATAAAATTCATAAATGTGCGAAAAAATGTTGTGTTATATTCTTTATATTTTAGAGTGGCTTGTTGAAATTTGTATACATGTAAGTGAGCATGTATACAAATTCATGAGGTGAATTGAAGAACAACAAATAATTGACATGTGACAAATGCAAAAAAAGAAATATGAAAAAATCCCGCCTACTAGCCACTACTAGGAAAAGGCTAATTAGTGGCGCACCTGTTTTGGCCTTAATCACGCCACTAGTGAGGTGCGCCTTTAGTATACCAGATAATAGTGGCTCACCACATAGTGCGCCATTACTATGTCCAATGGTGCGCCATTACTATCTGACTTAGTAATGGCGCACCACATATCTGGTGCGCCATTACTAACAATTTTTTTAAATTTTTTTTCAAATTTTTTTCAAATTTTTTTCGTTTTTTCTTAATCTCGGGTCACTATGGCTTAATCTCGGGTCAATATGCTTAATCTCAAGTCAAATTACACTTAGTGGTCAAACTTCCTATATCTACCACCTCACTTAACAGGCACTTGTGTATATATCTATCATATCAATCCTATTAAACCTTGTTGATGTCTAGGACTTTGTTCATGTTCATGAGTGTGATGAAATTTTGAAAAAATATTTCAAACTTCCCGGTCATATTACGTTTCATATTTTGAAAAAATTTCCAAAAAAAAATTGAAACCAATTTTTTTTCCTGTTACTAGTGGCGCACCAACAAATGGTGCGCCACTACTAAGTTTGAATTTTTTTCATTTCCCCCCTCTAGATCTTAAAAGCCCCGTATCTTTCGTTCTGTTAGGTTTTTGGGGATTCTGAAATTGTTCAACGGGGTTCCCCCGATTGAATTTGGATGTAACTTTTCGAGTAGATGATTTTTCATATAAAAAACTTTTTAATCCGAGTTCGTATGCAAAAGTTATGCTCATTTTACTAAATTCCAGAGAGATTTTGCAAATAAAGTCGAAATTCATATTTGTAAATTTTCCCAACAACTAGACCACATATCACATGGGAAACTTATTTTCTTTTATTTTATTGACATTTCCATCATTTTCTTTTATTTTTTTAAAACTGAAAAGGCGGTCCACGCGGGGGGGGGGGGGGGTGTGGTGGTGCAAAGATAGTTAGTAATGGCGCAACCACCTAACAATGCGCCATTAGTAACCCTGGTTACTAATGGCGCACCTGTTACGTGGTGCGCCATTACAAGTTTTTGCAAAAAAATGTTAGTAGTGGCGCACCGTGGTTGTGGTGCGCCATTACTAGTTTGAACTAGTAATGGCGCACTATACACTGGTGCGCCATTACTAGTTTTGAAAAAAAGTAAAAAAAATTGTTAGTAGTGGCGCACAGAGTGTGCGGTGCGCCATTACTAGTTAAAACTAGTAATGACGCACTATGCCCTGGTGCGCCATTACTACTTTTGGAAAAATAAAAAAAACTGTTAGTAGTGGCGCACCGTGAGTGTGGTGCGCCATTAGTGATATGGACATTAATGGCGTACCTACACATGGTGCGCCATTAATGTCCATATGAGCTATAGCCCTTTTCCTACTAGTGGCTGCATAGTTCATAATTCAACGGCCTGCATACGACTGGGAACCCAATCATTTATTGGGCCAGGATGCAGGCCCGCCAGATTGTAAATATAGACTGCTAGTAGGCCCCACAGGGCAGGGACGGATAGGGTTAGGCAATGTGCTCGCCGCTTTAGAAAAGAACTTGAGAGGGGAGGCTCAGCCCGGTAGATAAACTGGTGCGAGCTCCCCTCGCTTGGCGAGGTGGGACTAAACTCCCAGCACCCCTCGGATGTGCCCGGCGCGACGCTCGCTTGGGCTGGTGGGCCGTCCCAGGCCAGCCTCACCCGCGCGCACAATATTACCATATTTAAACCGAGCTGCTACTTCGCAATAAAGTTTGATTTACCGCTAAATTTTTTATAATATTTTAAATATTTTAAAATCAGTTCTATTTAAGTTTTTGTGACAGTTCTTAAATTCACTAACGTACGAAAAACTAATGTGTTATATTTCACTTATTCAATAAAATATTTATTTTCTTTTTATATTTACAATAATTTAAAATCAAATCTATTTTTTCTCTTTCAGTTATTCTGACACTTTTATAATTCAAAAAATGCTAGATAATATGTTTTCTCTTCATTATAATATATCTTTTCTGTTTTCTATTTCAAAAAAAGTATATCAAATATATTTTTTCTCTGTTATTTCATCTTACAGTTTTAAAATTCAAAATTGCATGAATGTATGTTGTCTTTTATTTCACTTCTTAATTCTAATATTTTAATCTGTTTTCTATTTGAAAAATAGTTGTATATCAAGTATATGTTTTGTATTTTTTTCTTTTTATAGTTTTAAAATTCAAAATTCGATGAATGTATGTTGCCTTCTGTTTCACTTCTTAATTATAATTTTTCTTCTATTTCAAAATTCCATTTGCTTGAGTCTAGAAAACAACGTCCTTCGGGCTCCCCCTCCGGCAGATCCGAATGATGCTGGTTGCACATGTGCTTTGTGGTGGCCCGCATGAAACGACATCAAATTTTCGCACCATGTGAGGATGCCCAATGTAGGCCCCCATGCAACATCTGAGCCATTCCGGACACCGGACGAACGTTGCGTCATGTCCGGGCAGCGTTTCGGGGTTATTTCGCCGGCCAAATCCTAGTAAATGCATCGAGTGTCGGAAATTGATGAGAATTGGCATGCATGATGTCCATGGTGATCTCATTGTGTGAAATTGTTTTGGGGACATTTGGTTGAGTGTATAAAAACAACGTCCTTCGGGCTCCCTCTCTAGCAGACCCGAATGCTGCTGGTTGCACATGTGCTATGTGGTGGCCTGCATCAAATGACACCAAAGTTTGGCACTATGTGAGGATGCCCAATGTAGGCCCCATGCAACATCTGAGCCATTCCAGACATCGAACGAACGCTGCGTCACGTCTGGGCAGCATTTCGGTGTTTTTTTGCCGGCAAAATCCTAGTAAATGCATCGAGTGTCGGAAATCGATGAGAATTGGCATGCATGATGTCCATGGTGATCCCATTATGTGGAAAAAATTTGGTGTCATTTGGTTGCGTTTAAAAAAAACAACGTCCTTCGGCCTCCCCCTTCGGCAGACCCGAATGCTGCTGGTTGCACATGTGCTATGTGGTGGCCTGCATGAAATGACACCAAAGTTTGGCACCCGTGAGGATGCCCAATGTAGCCCCCAAGTAACATATGAGCCATTCTGGACACCAAACGAACGTTGCATCACGTCCGGGCAGCGTTCCGGGGTTTTTCGCCGGCAAAATCCTAGTAAATGCATCGACTGTCGGAAAATGATGAGAATTGGCATGCATGCTGTCCATGGTGATCCCATTGTGTGGAATACTTTGGTGCCATTTGGTTCAGTTTAGAGAAACAACGTCCTCTGGTCTCCCCCTCCGGGAGACCAGAATGCTGCTGGTTGCACATGTGTTATGTGGTGGCCTGCATGAAATTACACCAAAGTTTGACACCATGTGAGGATGCCCAATGTAGGCCCCATGCAACATCTGAGCCATTCCGGACACCGAACGAATGTTGCGTCATGTCCGGATGGCGTCTCGGGTTTTTTTGCCGGCAAAATCCTAGTAAATGCATCGATTGTCGGAAATCGACGAGAATTGGCATGCATGATGTCCATGGTGATCCCATTGTGTGAAAAAAAAATTTGGGACCATTTGGTTGACATGAAATATTTATTTTGATTTGAAAATTTTCTAATATAAAAAAGAAAAGATAAAAAATAAAAGATAAAAAGTACATAACACGAGTCCCTCATCGCTCAAAGAGAGGAGCAGCCGGGATTTGTTACACAATTCCCGGATCGGAATCTCCAAAAAAACGTCGAGCATGGGAAGCCTATCCCTTTAATTAGGAGCCCGTACTGCCTCTCCTCAACCAAGGAAAGCAAAGATCACGAACATTCTTTCCCTGGTGGTTACGAGGACCTAGGAGATCCTCCTCCTCCTATATAGTCTCGGCATCGTCGTACATGTCGTCTACGACGGCTCCTACCGCCGAGTCGACGATAACTGCGTCCCTAGCATCCGCCCAACTCCAGCAAGATCGTCAAGAACATCCAGATCGTCAGCGTGTGTTGGCCGCCGTCGACGAACTGCGTCCACGTTGCAACACCGACAACTTCCATCTTCATCGAGCGATCCAGTATGTTGGCTGCCGTACCGCATCATGATGCTTTTCTTTGTGCGTGTGTTAGATTCGATAGGCCTAAGATTAATTAGCACATAATCTTCACTTTACATCTGTTGGATTAGATGTTTTTTGTTTGTGCGAGTATTAGATTAGATAGGCCTATGACAGTAGATTTGTTTGTGCGTGTATTAGCTTAGATAGCCCTACGATTGCAAATTAGTTTCTGCATGTAGTTTGTTGTCTTTCACTTTTAGGCTGGATTGATGGATAAACAAGAATTTTTAATCAGTGTTAGTTATTGCATAGTCACTTTAAGTTATAGCAATGCCCTAAGACATGCATGTTGCAACTATGAGACGCCCACTAATATTGTATGTGTTGCACGTTTGTTTGATGCATGTTTCAGTATGCATAATTTTGTATTTTTCTTTTCGATTCACTGTTAATTAGGTAGTGTCACCGATTCTTATATCTATTTGTACATCATCATATGAAAATAAATGATTAAATAAATTATGTTACTTTTGATTCTGAAACCAATTGATTAAATAATTACTTTTTAAACTGTCATTTTATATGCTGCACATGTATTTGCTGAATGTTTCAGTATGAATGAATTATGTTGTATAGTTTTCGATCTACTGTTGGATAGTGTATTCCATTATTATGTTTTATCCAATAGTACGTTAGGAAAAAAGTTGATTAAACAATTTTTGCTACTGTAGCCAAGTTTATTTTTTTCAACAGGATGGATGAACTCAATGGAGAAATTGTTTGCGCCGTTGAAAAATGGTGCAAACTTCTTGCCGGTCTATCTTCCGGTCAACGCGCCGCACTTGCCGAAACACCACTGCGTAGCATGCTTTAGATACCTTCGCTGAAGATGCGTACACTGTTGATCCGGTACATGGTTGAGATTTTTGATCCTTGCAAGGGCAGATTCATTTTACAAGACTTGGTTGGCAAAGTCTCTCGGTGCCGTGGATGTTGAGTGCATCTTGTCCTTGGAGAACCATGGACTGTCGACAGAAGATATTCTCAGTGAGGAAGGTGAGGATGTTAAAGAACGAGTGCCGCCTCATTTCCTGAGCAAGACCACAGGTAATATAGTCATCGATGATCTGATTGTGGACATCACAAAAAATAAATCTGCCGACGACGATTTCCTTCGGAAAGTTGTCCTCGTGTTGCTTGGAACAGTTCTTGCTCCCATGTCGAGCAAGATTGTCCCAAAGCAATATTACACATTGGTGGACAATGTGAAGCGTATATCCAAGATTAATTGGAATGCGTTCACCCTCCGGGTTCTACTGAACTGCCTTCGCACGTGAGGAAAGGCAAACACCTCCGCAATGGCCGAGAGGCAACTTAGCTCTCCTGCAGGTACACCTTTCAGACTTGTACCATTGCAAAAAAAATATGCTTGCAAATTTACCTGTTGTATAGTACTAACTGTAATTTTTCATATTCATGCAGTACTTGTACTAGGAGAAGTTCAGCCTCTGGAAGGTGAATGCGCGTTCAATCCTAGCTTGTCCATGCAATCTCTCATGAGGAATTGGACTGAAGTTGCAGTCTCTAGGAGAGACAAGTATGATTATGACCACTGCCTTTGCCGTGGTAACGTCAAGGTAATTCATTGCGTTGGGTACTTATTAAATCTTTTATATAACATAATTAATCATATTAATATTTTTATTGATCACATGTACTTGTATTTCACATGCAGATTGAACACAACATAACCAAGGAGTATAGGGCGCAGGAGCGCAAAGTACCCGAACCAGAAAAGCCAAAAATGAAGCCCGCCGTTGGTGCGGCAAAGAAGTCCAAGTTAGCCTCAAACGCGGACGAGATGATGAAGCTCATCATGAAGCGGTGTATGGATTACATACACAGCCAAATGAAGGAAATACTGGATCAAATAGTCGAGGTGACACACCCTTAATTCTATGTATACAACATTTTTTAAGTTGCAAAACCATGCCCACATTAATTAATTCCTTTTATGTAATGCAGAGATTGTTAGAGAAGTTGAACCTAAATGGTGTGATGTACAAGCCAGCGGCTGCTGTGGCTTCCGGCAACAACAATGCAGACGAAGAAGTGGATTCCTTTCAGAATGGTCCGCCAGAAAAAAAAGAATTCGTGTACAGGGATGACTCTAACGGTCTAGAGCCGATGATTGATTTGACACAGCCTGACAAGCCTGTTGGAAACCAGAACAACGATGATGAGGAAGTATGTTTTCATTTATTTGTCTTCATTTATCTCAATTATGCATCTTCATTTTCGTAAACTGAACCTATCACATTATTTCTTTGTTAACCAGAAAACACCTGCCAAGTTAAATGTTGACAAGCCAAGGAAGCCTAGTGATGAGTGCGGCGCAACACCGGAGAACCCTTGGATCATAGGTAATTCTCCTCGAGCAGAATCGTCCGACATTGACATTTCTGCAAGTTCTATCGACAGGATGGTGGGTAAGAGCAAGGGGAAAAAGTACAAGTCTGCAGCAACCACAAAAGAAGACGATATTATATCCGGGAAGCGCCGGCCGACTGTTCCCAAGAAATTTGAATCCCCCTTTGCACTTGACAAGCCCAGCAAGCGAAACGCACGCGGTACTAAGCCATCCGGCAACACTACTGCAACTAGAGGTACCGTTACTGGCTAACTTACTTATTAGTTTACTACCGTTTCATGTAGTCACCGTTCTTGACGTTCGCAATTTATCAAGCTGCTCTGTGTAATTACCGTGATGTGGAAGGGGTTGTTAAGGATGATTTGACACCGGAACTCATCGATGCTGCTGTTACGTTTGTGGAGGTAGCTGCTCGGTCTGAGAAGAATATGACAAAAAGAGTTTACTACAGTGAACGTGGCACCTCTGTGACTGTGGATGAGCATAGATGGCTAGCGGATGACGTTAGTTCTATTAGCATGTCCTGTTATTTAATTGCATAATCTAGGTGTCAGCTATGAACATAAAAGGTTCTTTTATTTTATGCAGATTATCGATGCTTATCAGACACATTTGGCGCTGCACATTGGTCATGATCGGTACCTCTGTCCAGCCTGGAGGTCCAAATACCTTGTTGATCGTGCTAAGACACGAGACAGCCCTAAACCGTCGATATACAACATGGATAGTGCACTGAGCAGAGCTGGAGCAGTACTTAGGGTTCTAGCCGAGTATACCGTCCGTGATAAGGTACGATATGTTCTTACTAGTTCATTAACACTCATTTTAACAAGCATTATTGCATCTGATTACAAATGTGTTCCAAATTTTAGTCGTTTATCCCGTTGAACGTCGGCAATACACACTGGATCATAGTGGTGATGCACAACCGCAAGAAAGAATTCCGAGTTATGGATTCACTCTATCCTCTCGACTTCTCTCTCGACACTATGAAAGCACTCGTACTCTACCCAACATCGAGCATTCTTCATATGAAATGTCGTATGGTTTCTCACTACTACTTTCTTTGAAATAGCAACTAGCAATAGCAATTGATATGGAAGAGGCAAACCGTATTAGACCTGGCAAATATCCAGACGTCACTAGGTGGCCTATCACAGCTCAGATGGATATGCCACAACAAGAGGACGGGTGAGTTATGGTTTATCATTTTCTACTTACGAAAGACATGTTCGTGTGCATGGTGACTAATGTTTGCATATATATTAGGAATTCTTGTGGCCTTTTTGTGATTGAAGTTATGGAGCATTGGGACGGGGAACGATGGACCACCGATTTTACCCAGGTAATTTGTCCTCTCTGTTCGTACACTTGTACAATTGTCGTATAATACAATCTTCTATTCATTAAACCTTCTTCTAAAAATTGCAGGACATGGTTAATGCAAGAAGAAGACGTCTCATCGCCGAGTTGGTTCTCTGACCTACCAACACGCTCGAATATGTGAAGAACAAAATTCGCGACATCGCAAAGAAAAGCAAGGTGTGAAGACATCATACATGATTCAAGATTCTAGTTTTAGTCGTTTGTTTTATGTCCGTAAGCACGTTTCCCGGGCATGGACAACTTTGATTTTCTATTGTTCATGTAATAAGCACGATACCTTGGATTTTTTGTGGATTTTTGGTCGCTTACACATACATGTGTATGTGTAATGCAGTCAGACTATACGTTTCATACCAATACATTTTTGCTTCCCTTCATTTGTTCTAGCTTAATGTTTTTTGCTGCTGTGTTCATTCTTTTCTTCCATGGAAGAGTAATTCATTTCTTTTTTACTTTTGGATCTTTATGTGAATTGGCACTATTCAACAATAGAAAAAGAAAATTTCAACAAATTCCTTTTTTCCCCTGAGAACCCCCCTCGGCTTTCGTGCGATCCGGTGTGGCATCCCGCGCCCGAGACAACGACAGATCCGGCTGATGCATGGGCGCCACACGCCATGGGGACCGCCTGCCGGCGTCATCATTGCATAGCGGACCAGGCGCGGGCGACCCAGTCGACGAGCGCCAGTTGGCGCGGGGGGACGCGCCAGGTCCTGTCCCGCCCAACCGCTCGGTGGAGACAGCCCGCGTGTCGGACGCAGACGGGCCACCCGTGGATCCTGCGGTGGGTGGAGTAGGCGGATCAGCCTAGGATCCCGTGCGCATGATTGCCGCTGGATCTCTCAGGATCGGCGTCCGCAGGTGGATCTTCCTCGTGTCTTGCGCCAAACTCCCTTGGCGTTATGTGTTGCACAGATTTTTGTGCTGCATTTTCTGCTGCATTTTTGTTAGCTTTTCATTTTCTGCATCATGAAGATTTGGATCAGTAGCACCATCAATCACATGATCAACAGCTCTTTCGCCCCCTTGATCAGTAGGATTTAGGAGCTCTGGTGGAAGCAAACGAATTTTCAGCGCTTAGCCGAGAACCCGCATTAGGATGCATGTCAGAGAAGGGAACTTGTTTCGAAAGTGATATAATTTATTAGTTAATATAATATACTTAGGCCTTACACAACTGAACTGCCCACAATGCAGATAGGACTTGATTATTCAGTTCAACAATAAACCACAAAACATACTTAAAATTCATCACAAATCTCCTTCAGCTTCTTGATCTTATCAACGTACCCATGTTTCTGTTTGAGAAAATCTGCAATAATATACTCAAGTTTTTTCTTCTCTTGCTTCAGCTGGTCCCTCTCTTTCATCACTTGGTCTCTCTCTAGCACCACCCGGTCCCGGCCTTTCTCAGCCTTTGTCCTCAGGACTTGATGTAGATTGGCAGAACCATGGTCTGCCATCTTATTCTTCTCCAGCTCCTCTTTGAGATCGCTAAGTGACAATCTTGCATTGCCCAACTGCGTGAGATCATCCTCCTTATCAGCCACCATTTTAGCGAAGTCCATTTTGAAAAATCTCAGATCTTCCTCTGTCCTCCTCTTTTCTCCAATTAACTTGAAATTTTCATCAGCATTCTTAACATTCTGTCTCAGCTTCTCGTCAGACATGCTCCACAGTTCTCTGAGGCAGAACTTCGTAGCCACTGACCACTCCGGGTCTACCCATTCCACATAGTTACATTTCACTTCTTCCTACAGTATGAAAAAATATGGTCTCAATCATATATGCACAAATGCAGTACAATTACATGCAATGCACTACAAATATGGTCTCAATCATATAAAAAAATGTAGCATGCAATGATATATATATATATATATATATATATATATATATATATATATATATATATATATATATATATGGATCAATTAACTACAAGTATATGCTATTATGGGCTAAAACAAATATTAGATCGTAAAAAAGACAACATAAATACGGACTTTGTAAATGCACAAATTAATTGAAATTGTATGCAATTATGGGCAGAACAATGGATTACTGCAAAGTAAATCGAGCACGAGCTAATGTAAACATATATTTACAGTATGGAACAACATACCTTCTGACCACAGGCAAGAAAACGTCTGCCAGTGTCCAAGGAATCAAAAGCAACTAGCCTAACGCAAGGTTCTCGATGCAGACAACGAGAAGACAGATCGTGAGCAATGCCACTCCATTCATAGCAAGGGATAGTCGTAGGAAGCTAAACAACAGAGATAATGCACAAATCAACGCCCAGCGTTAAATACCGAAAATGAACCCTAACCCTAAGCCTAGCACTATCTAGAGATTATATAGCAGGAGCATACTTGTAGGCTAGTCACAAATTCGCTGTCCGAAAAAGAGCTCGACTCGTCGCTCCACGAAACCATGGCGTAACACGACCGGCGGCAAGACGTGGATTGGTGGCGACGGCGGCAACGGTCGCAGTGGATAGACAGAACGAGCATGGAGATCGCGAGGGAAGAACCGCCCCTACCAGCTGGCCAGCGCGACCCATTTAAACGGGCTTTAATCAAAATAAAAATTGTTAAATGGGCTCGGCAATGGGAGCCGCCGTGTGTCGCGCCGTCTAACGGCATCCCTCGCCCCCCTCCACGTCATCGCGACAAGCCGCCCGAGTTACACAACAAACCAAAAAATGGTGGGTTTTTCTTTTCTTTTTGCGGGGAAAATGGTGGGTTTTTTGGTACCAAGTCTATACTCTAGATCCAAGTGTGCTGGTTTTCGGTAAGTAAACTAGAGGAGTGAAAAAATTAATTATTAGCACACATAATTACATCTTCTATATCTAAATAACTAGCCCCCACTAACCTATTTATCTTAACATGCAAGTTTGCCACCTCATCATTCAACATGCACGGAGAAAGGTCCACCACAACATGCAATCAAAAGATTCCCGCAACAACATATACATGTTCCACGTAACCAATTCTCTATTAATATATTGCAAAACATTCCCGCAACATTGTGCGGGGTATCGTCTAGTTTTCTAATATAATATAATTCGAGCGACAACACAAAATATGCCGTCATTACAATGGCTAAAATGCTATCCATTTTCCATGATTAAAGTCCCTAGTGACCGCCTCCTTTTTAGTCCATATATGCTACAAGTGCTATCTCAAGGTCCTGCCCTCTTGCAAGAGTATATATCATGTATGCAGTAACACATTGTAAACACCTCACTATTACATCACCGGATTCATCCGTACATAACTCTAGCAAGTGTTCTACTCTTCTTTGCCCACCACGGTTCTGCACATGATAACAGGAAAAGTTAATGAATGACAAGTTAAAAACAATTATAACCTACAATGCGTATAAAAACTTACTTCTTATTTAGTTTGCATTTCTTGCTGCGTTTAGTGTGCCCTAGCAATTTGCATGCGCCACACCTGATTTTGATCTCGTCGTACGAAAGTGGCCTACCATTTTTCGACATAGGGCGGTTCTCATCTACCTTAGTTGCACCTTTCGTAGATACTTTAACAGGATCTTGAACTTCAACTATGTTGCCTTCGCCATCGTCTACATATTCAATTGCACACCTACTGAGATCAGCCGTTTTCTTACTCAAATTTTCCTTTAGCTGATCATACTCATGGCTCTTAGCTATCACGGCTTTCAAACTCTCCTGTAACTGATCCCACAAAGTTGGGTGTTTGCATGCCGCATGCATAGCTTCTGAAGCCAACACACTGACCTGGCTATATTTCATTTTTTCAGCTGCCCCAGTCCATCCAAATCCCTATAGATCGCTTGTGTGCCTCGCGGGCTGTCCCAACCTTGCGTCTTTCGTGAACCGCACAAGAACTAAACACTTTGGTATTTCAGATATATTCAAGTACTTCAGTACATGGAACATGTGCTTGCAAGGTAGACCCTATCGAATCATTCTTCTGTAGCTGCACCTTATAGTTTCTGCAGAATTTACTGGTGTATACTCCACCCAAAAATGGCTCTTCCGGTTTTTCTTCCAGGCCATGATGTACTGCTGTGACCCGTCTCCGAGCTTTATTTCTACAATCTCCATGCCGCCAATTTTCCTAAGATCATCTTGCAACATATAGAAGTTTGCTGGAGTGAAGACGTGAGAAGCAGCTATCTCAAGTTCCCTCGAGCTAGTAACTGGCACCGATAAACTCTGTGAGGCCGTGCAGTCATCTCGCGCCTCGTTCTCACGGATACGTACAACAGCGTTCTCATAGTGCAAAATCATATCCACCAGGACATTTCACCGTCTAGGTGGAGGTGAAGGCATGAGTTTAGACTTTCACTCCTCCGGTTGCTTTTCATGCCAAGCCAAAACCCCCCTGTCAGATAAGCCGCGGCCCACAATCTCCTCTTCTTATACATCTGTCTCAACCATGTTACTATTTTTTCCGACTGCCATCTTTTGGAAAACGCGTGTCATCTCTCCTCAAACGTGGCCGTGGACGTGCTGTAGTACAGAAGAGTTCGGAACTCCTTCAAGGACTTGTGACTAAGGTGAATCTTCATATTTTTTTCTATATGCCACGTACATATACGGTGCCACATGTCTGGCAAGACTTGGCGAATTGCCTTGATCATCACAGCGTCGGCGTCCGTGATAACACTCTTCGGCATCTTTTGACACATGGACCTCAAAAAAGTCTGCAGCAGCCACACATATGTATCCTCAGTCTCGTCTGAAACTATGGCACACGCAAAAACAGTGGTCTTCCGGTGATTGTTAAGACCAACAAAATGTATGAATGGCACACCATAACCGTTCATCTTGTACGTGCTGTCAAATACAAGCACGTCGCCGAAGTCCTCATAGTCATGACGAGACTGGGAGTCACACCAGAACATCCTATTCATATGTCCTTCCTTATCTAGCTTGTACTCGAAAAAGAAGCTAGGATCCCTCTATTTCCTACTGGCCATGATGCCTATGGCTTTGGCTGCATCACCTTTTGAAAGCAGCTTCCTCTTCTCCCTAGCACAAAGGTTGTATATTTCACGCCTGGTAAAACCAACACCACCATACCATACATGTTTGCTGATGAACGAATCCATCATGTCGTGAATTCTAATCCCTGCAGCTCCCCTGGACATTATCTCAGCTTTCTAGTACCCTTTGATTTTTCTGTGGGACCAAAGAAAGGTACCTCGTCCGGTCCTGCCAAGATATGGCTATGCTTGTCCTCAAAACTTTCAACCACTAGTAGAAAAAGGGGCTTTCGTTCGGGCCTGGCCAGCCCATTAGTCCCGGTTCTACCACGAACCGGGACCAATGGAGGCATTTGTCCTGGTTCGTGAGCCCAGGGGGCCGGCCGGGGCTCGTGGGCATTGGTCCCGGTTCGTCTAGGCCCATTTGTCCCGGTTCTTGGCACGAACCGCGACCAATGGGCCTCGCTCCTGGCCCACAACCATTGGTCCCGGTTCGTGGCAGGAACCGGGACAGAAGGATGGCCTTTAGTCCCGGTTCCAGCCACGAACCGGGACCAATGAGTTGCCTATATATACCCCATCACCGACGAGCAGAGCACTCCACAGTGCTCTGTTTTTTGCTGGCCGGCGAGGGGGAGGGCATTGGGTGCTCTAGCTCACCTCCTATGCACATGAGGTATTCGATGAAATGCCCGAGCCACACTAGTTAAGCTTTCTCCTCTCGAAGCTCGACCTCCGAGCTCCATTTTTTCCGAGATTTGTCTAGGTTTAGCGGTCTGTCACGCCCAGTCCTCGTCTTCACCGCCGTCGATCGCCCGCGCCGATCTCGTCGCCGGCACCACCGTGGTGAGCCTCTTGTTCTTATCTTCTTTCTGAAAGAAAAAAAAATCTTACTTTAGATAGATACTTGTCTAATTTTCTTACTTTTCACACATAATTATATATAATGCACGCAGATGAACCGGCAATGGATGTACGGTGACAGACACACCTCTGAGTACATTAAGGGCGTGCATAATTTTCTCGAAGTGGCTGAGGCAAACAAGCAGAATGGTTTTATGTGTTGTCCATGCCCTAATTGTGGGAATACGAGGTCTTACTCTAACAAGAAAATCCTTCACACCCACCTGCTTTATAAGGGTTTCATGCCACACTATAATGTTTGGACGAACCACGGAGAAATAGGGGTTATGATGGAAGACAGCGAAGAAGAGGAGGACGATGACAACTATGTGCCCCCTGAATACGGTGATGCTGCAATGGGGGAAGCTGAAGATCCAGAGGAACCAGACGATGTGCCCGATGATGATCTCCGCCGGGTCATTGTTGATGCAAGGGAAACGTGCGAAAGTGAAAAGGAGAAGCTGAAGTTCGATCGCATGTTAGAGGATCACAAAAAACGGTTGTACCCCAATTGCGAAGATGGCAACACAAACCTCGGTACCATACTGGAATTGCTGCAGTGGAAGGCAGAGAATGCTGTGCCTGACAAAGGATTTGGGAAGCTACTGAAAATATTGAAGAAGAAGCTTCCAAAGGATAACGAATTGCCCGACAGTACTACGCAGCAAAGAAGGTCGTATGCCCTCTAGGATTGGAGGTGGAGAGGATACATGCATGCCCTAATGACTGCATCCTCTACCGCGGTGCGTACAAGGATTTGAACGCATGCCCGGTATGCGGTGCATTGCGGTATAAGATCAGACGAGATGACCCTGGTGATGTTGAGGGCGAGCACCGCAGGAAGAGGGTTCCTGCGAAGGTGATGTGGTACGCTCCTATAATACCACAGTTGAAATGACTGTTCAGAAACAAAGAGCATGCCAAGTTGATGCGATGGCACAGTGAGGACCGTAAGAAAGACGGGAAGTTGAGAGCACCCGCTGACGGGTTGTAGTTGAGAAAAATCGAGAGAAAGTTCTGGGCTGAGTTTGCAAGTGACCCAAGGAACGTATGGTTTGCTTTAAGCGCGGATGACATTAATCCTTTCGGGGAGCAGAGCAGCAATCACAGCACCTGGCCCGTGACTCTATGTATGTATAACCTTCCTCCTTGGATGTGCATGACGCGGAAGTTCATTATGATGCCAATTCTCATCCAAGGCCCTAAGCAACCCGGCAACGACATTGATGTGTACCTAAGGCCATTAGTTGAGGAACTCTTACAGCTGTGGAATGGAACAGGTGTACGTGCGTGGGATGAGCACATGGGGGAAGAATTTGACCTAAAGGCATTGCTGTTCGTGACCATCAATGATTGGCCCGCTCTCAGTAACCTTTCAGGACAGACAAACTAGGGATACCACGCATGCATGCATTGTTTAGGTGACACCGAAAGTATATACCTGGACAGATGCATGAAGAATGTGTACCTGGGCCATCGTCGATTTCTCCCGACCAACCATCAATGTCGAAACAAAGGCAAGCATTTCAAAGGCGAGGCAGATCACCGGAAGAAGCCCGCCATGCGTACTGGTGATCACGTACTTGCTATGGTCTCTCATTTACATGTAATATTTGGAAAGGGTCCCGGCGGACTAGCTATTCCAAATGACGCTGAGGGACGCGCACCCATGTGGAAGAAGAAATCTATATTTTGGGACCTACCCTACTGGAAAGAGCAAGAGGTATGCTCTTCAATCGACGTGATGCACGTGACGAAGAACCTTTGCGTGAACCTGTTAGGCTTCTTGGGCGTGTATGGGAAGACAAAAGATACACCTGAGGCACGGGAGTACCTGCAACGTTTGCACGAAAAAGACGGCATGCCTCCAAAGCAGTATGAAGGTCCTGCCAGCTACGCTCTTACCAAAGAAGAGAAGGAAATCTTTTTTGAATGCCTGCTCAGTATGAAGGTCCCGACTGGCTTCTCGTCGAATATAAAGGGAATAATAAATATTCCAGAGAAAAAGTTCCAGAACCTAAAGTCTCATGACTGCCATGTGATTATGACGCAACTGCTTCCGGTTGCATTGAGGGGGCTTCTACCAGAAAACGTCCGATTAGCCATTGTGAAGCTATGTGCATTCCTCAATGCAATATCTCAGAAGGTGATCGATCCAGAAATCATACCAAGTCTAAGGAGTGATGTGGCGCAATGTCTTGTCAGTTTTGAGCTGGTGTTCCCACCATCCTTCTTCAATGTCATGACGCACGTCCTAGTCCATCTAGTCGACGAGATTGTCATTCTAGGCCCCGTATTTCTACACAATATGTTCCCCTTTGAGAGGTTCATGGGAGTCCTAAAGAAATATGTCCGTAACCGTGCTAGGCCAGAAGGAAGCATCTCCATGGGCCATCAAACAGAGGATGTCATTGGGTTTTGTGTTGACTTCATTCCTGGCCTTAAGAAGATAGGTCTCCCTAAATCGCGGTATGATGGGAGACTGACTGGAAAAGGCACGCTAGGAGCGGACTCAATAATATGCAGGGACGGGCATTCTTGGTCTCAAGCACACTACATAGTTCTACAGAACTCTACCTTGGTGACCTCGTATGTTGATGAACACAAGAACAGTCTGCGCTCCAAACACCCGGAGCAGTGTGACGACTGGATTACATGTGAACACATCAGGACTTTCAGCAGTTGGTTGAAAACACGTCCCAGAGGTGACACCACTGTTTGTGATGAGTTGTACTCGTTGTCCAGGGGACCATCTTTGACTGTATCGACTTACAAAGGATACGAGATAAATGGGAATACATTTTACATGATCGCCCAAGATCAAAAAAGCACCAACCAAAACAGCAGTGTCCGCTTTGATGCAACAACCGGGAGGGGAAAGGACGCATATTATGGTTACATAATGGACATATGGGAACTTGACTACGGACATGATTTTAAGGTCCCTTTGTTTAAGTGCAAATGGGTCAATCTGTCAGGAGGCGGGGTACAGGTAGACCCACAGTACGGAATGACAACAGTGGATCTGAACAATCTTGGGTACACTGACAAACCGTTCGTCCTAGCCAATGATGTGGCACAGGTTATCTATGTGAAGGACATGTCTACCAGAACAAGAAAAAAAAAGATAAGGAAGCGAATACATCATACGATGAGCCAAAGCGCCACATAGTTCTTTCAGGAAAAAGGGACATTGTGGGAGTGGAGGGCAAGACAGACATGTCTGAAGATTATGAAAAGTTTCATGAAATTCCTCCCTTCAAAGTCAAGGCTGACCCAAGCATCCTGATAAACGATGAAGATTATCCATGGTTACGGCGTAATAAGAAAAGCACACAAGCGAAAAAAAGTGATGAGTTTCTCTCCACAACTATTATGATGATACCATGCCAACTTTCAACCTTTTCGTAGTTCATTTGAAATGCCTGTTGTAACAGACGAGTTTCCGTATGAAATCCTGATACTTCGAAACAGATTGTCCGTTTTGTACACGAAGTGCGTCTAGTTTTTACCGTAACCCTCTCTACTTTATTGCACATGCTATGTGGGTGAAATGATGATACCATGCCAACTTTCAACCTTTTCAGAGTTCATTTCTAGTGCTTTTAAATTTCAGGGTCTTATAGCTCAAAATAATCAGTAAATGCATGGAAAATAACAAATATAAAAAAAGTAATTAGAAACAGAATAAAATAAACTTTAATAAAATATATAAGTAGAAACAAAATAAAATAAACTTTAATAACATAAATAAAATTTATGAAACTAAAATTATCAACGTATTTTCTGTTCAAAACATTATAAGCAACCTCTAGTATTACTGAAACTAAAATTATATAAAATGGATGCAACTAAAATTATCAAAGTTTTTTCTGTTCAAAATCTTTAAAAGCAAAAAGAATTTTCATAAAGAACTTTTTTTGTTAGAAACTTTAATAGCAAAAAGAATTATCATAAAATAAAATAAATAAGTAATTATAAACAAAACAAAATAAAATAAATAAGTATTTTGTTGTAAGTAGAAACAAAATAAAATAAATAAAGAAAAAAATAAAAGAAATAAACTGGGAAAAAATAAAAAACGCTACCTACTGGGCCACCACGGCGTGAATACGACTAGAAACCCACCCATGGGCCAGGATTCAGGCCCGTAGAAGGCCCAATAGGCTCACAGGCAGATACAGTGTGTTTAGGCCTGAAAGCCTGCATTTGAGAGGAGCTCGAGAGGGCAGCGGGAGTGGGGCTTATAAACCACTCTCGAGCTCCCTCAGCTAGCAAGGTGGGACTAAACTTTGGTGCCGCGATGCGGGCAGCACAAGGCCTTTAGTCCCGGTTGGTGCCACCAACCGGTACTAAAGGCATACATTGGTACCGGTTCGTGGCACCAATCGGTACCAATGCCCCTCCTTTAGTCCCGGTTTGTGCCACCAACCGGGACCAAAGGCCTCTGCTTCCCGCCCTTTGGGCTGCTGAAAAATGACCTTTGGTCCCGGTTGGTGGCACTAACCGGGACTAAAAGTGTGCTTTGGTCCCGGTTGGTGCCACGAACCGGGACCAAAGGTCTGTCTATATAAGCCACACTTGTGAAATTTTCGGTTCAGTTCTTCTTCCCACTGCCCCGACGCCGTCGCCGCGTGCTCCCCTGCCCCGACGCCGTTGCCGCGCCGCCGCTCCCTGCCTCAACGCCGTCGCTGCCCGTCGCCCCTGCCCCGACGCCGTCGCCACGCCGCCGCCCCCTGCCCCAACGCTGTCGCCGCCCGCCGCCCCTGCCCCGACGCCGTCGCCGCGTCGCCCCGCGTCATCACCGCCCCGGTCCGCGCCGCCCCGCGTCGTCACCGCCCCGGTCCGCGTCGCCCCTGCCCCGACGCCGTCGCCCTGCCCCAACGCCGTCGCCATGTGCCGCCCCTGCCCCGACGCCGTCGCCGCGCCGCCCCGCGTCGTCACCGGCCCGGTCCCCGCCGCCCCTGCCCCGACGCCGTCACCGACGCCGCCCCCAGTGAGCCCCGGCCCCCGCGCCCCTGCCCTGCCCCCCGCCGCCGCCGCCATAAAAAATATATGATTAGATGATTTTTTTGTTCATAGATGTGATTTTCTTTGTTCATATATCATATGATGTTTTTATATTGTTCATAGATGATCGATCATATTTGTTCATATGTATGCAAGCGAAGTCGTTGTAGTTAGTTGTACTGTTTAGGGTTAGGGTCGTCGAGGAAAGAAATAAAGGAAAGAAGAAAAGAGGAAGAAAAGAGGACGAAGGAAGAAGAAGAAAAATAAGAAGAGGACGAAGAAGAAGAAAAAAAAGGAGAAGAAAAAAATATAGAACTACTTAAACAAGTTAAAAAAATATAGAACTAGAAAAAAATATCGATAATCTATTTTTCCTTCTTCTCCTCTATTCCTTCTTCTTCTTTTTTTTCTTCTTCTCCTCTTTTTTTTCTTCTTCCTCTTCTTATTTTTTATCGGGTATGTCGTTGTCGATATACCCCCTCCCCGATAACTTCGACATGAGGGGGGGGGGGGGTCGATAAATAATAGAACTAGTTAAACAAGTTTATTTTTAGCAAGTACTACTTTATTTTATTTATAATAAGTGCTTAGTAGTTGAACTAGTTGATTTAATAAAACTACTTTATTTTACAATAGAAGTAGTTTATTTTTAGTAAGTACTACTTTATTCTATTTATAGTAAGTGCTTAGTAGTTGAACTAGTTGATTTAATAAAACTACTTTATTTTACTATATATAGAAGTAGTTTATTTTTAGTAAGTACTACTTTATTTTATTTATAGTAAGTGCTTAATTAGTAGTTGAACTAGTTGATTTAACAAAACTAGTTTATTTTACTATAGAAGTAGTTTATTTTTAGCAAGGAAATTAATAGAACTAGTTTGTTTTTTTAGTTAAAGCAATTATTCCCGCATCGACGTCGACGATGCCTATCCCGCATCCTCGTCGTCGACTCGGCGGAGGAGGCCGGCTTGATCAGAGGGGCCATGTCCGGGACTGGGCTCCGCCGGGCTGGTTTTGGGAGGTGCTACCTTCCGGGGGGGCGTAGGTTGGTGAGGAGCCAGCCCGTCGTTGACCCGATTCTTGTTTGGTGGCGGTCGCGTGGGCCAGTGACGGTGCCGAGGCTTCCGGACACTGCGGAGGTGGTACGTCACCGTGTCAGCGAGGAGGACCAGCACGTCCGTCGCTACATGGTTGCGTTGGAGGGCAGATTCGACAATACCTGGCAGGTTCTTCAGGGATCTCACTGGAGCTATGATCCTATGATGGTTCCTTCCCTTTGGGTGTCCACCGCCCGTGCCGATACCCGTCGGGCGCTACGGTTCTAGCTGTACTGGCGATGCTATATGTATGATAGTATTCGATGTACGGACGCATGGAGATGATGTAGTTTTACTTATAATTGAATGCATCCTAATTTGAACTTTATTTTGCGATTTGATTTTGCTTATTGAATGCTCAAATTGGAACACTACTCCTACTTTGAATGCTAAAATTGGAGAGCACTATGCAAGGCATATGCATATGATTAGTTGATAGCTTATAGGGTTTTTGTTTTCGCAGAAATCTAGGAGCCCCCGGCCCCTCCATCATCCCCGCCGTCGTCCCCCCGTCTCCGACCCCCTCCGACATCGAGGTGAGACCAGCCAAATCCTCTTTTAGAAAGATAATTAAACGATATTTTGGGTTGACTTTAAGTCTGTCGAGTCTCCACCATATATGAGAGGACGAAGAATCCCGACTGTTGTCGTGGGGGTAGCTTCTCCTTCGTTCCCGTGTGCTAGACAATTTGGTGTAATGCACTCGGGAACGAAAGGAGTTGCTACCATCACCGATGGTCGCAAATGTCAGAGAGGAATCAGTGAGGGAGAGTTCCACCATATATATATGAGAGGACGAAGAATCCCGACTGTTGTCGTGGGGGTCGCTTCTCCTTCGTTCCCGTGTGCTAGACATTTTGGTGTAATGCACTCGGGGACAAATGGAGGAGCGACCATCACCAACGGTCGAATGTATACACCACGTGAGCTGAGAGTTTTCAAGAAAAGACTTGACAAACCGATAGTCAACCCGTGATGAATAATAATGATCTAATTTAGTTTTTGTAGTACATATATTTAATTGTACAAGTTTAATCTTTGAATTATGAACGTAGGAAATGTCATCATCGGACGACGAAAGTCTCCCGGGGGAGTGCGGGTGGTGCCACGACGATCGAGGTTTGTGCGACAGGCCTCACCTGGACGATGATCGGCGCTTCAGCATTAAGCTCGAGGAGACCTTCGATGTTGAAACGGTACGCAACGGCGACAAGTGTTTTTTCGTAATTAAGCATGACTTCAACTATTTCAACGTGTAATTTTCATCTTTTACAATTCGAGTATAGCTTATCCCATGCCATGCAAGACGCTATGTCTTGGAGAGGATGAATTTTGAAGACCATGAAAATTTTGAAACGAAGAAAATTCACCTAAGGACCCATCATGATGTGGATTTTGAAGTAAATCTGTATAGTGCTGAGAGCGTAACCCATTTTGGTTGCAAAAATTGGGAAGCATTTTGCAAGATGTATGGTTTTGATGAGGGTATGCTTGTCACCATGGATCTTGGTGATCCTGAAATCGAGCAAGACAATATGGACATTTGGGTCCTTGTTGATACGCCTCCAGTTCTACCGCTATGTGAGTTTCTCAAACATAGTTATTAGCTAATTTATATTGTTTATTTCAAAATAGTTGACAGCTTATTTCCATTGACAGCTTATTTTGATTGTTCAAACAATGTGCGGAACATGGTAGACAAAACCCACTACACCGATGGCTCCGAATTAACTTATCAGGAGAAAAATCATCTGGTCGGATTTTGTACTGATATTGAGAATTACAATATCTACAATCAAACTCCTCAACATTATGGTCAATACGTGCCACTAGTGCACGTGTTGAACTACGGTAACTACCATGGAGATACCCTGGTAAGATATTTTACTATTACGACATCCGTGCATCTTTTGCATACTTCTAAAACTAGTACATCATTGCTAACTATGAAGTTATTACTATGTTTTTCAACAGAGAATCCCAGAGGATTGTGTGCCTCATTTGATGTATCAGAATGGCAGCCTTCGTGTTTTGAACATATATCCAGGTCATCCCACGAATCTCAACTGTCCATACCGGATTTCTCAAAGAAGTGGAGACATGCTAATCAATAAATGGAAAAAAATGTATGGACAGTCGTAAGGAGGTTCTTGGAAGAAAAAGGAAGCGAAGCGCAAGAATTGGAGACAGGATGATCTCCATTCTCCATAATGGAGAGTCAGGGTCTATATTGTTTTATGCTATTTTACCTTAAAGAGGGTATTTAGGTCCTACCTAATACTGATGATCATGTGCTAAGAACAAAGTAGGGTTGGTTCAATGACTATCAGGATGATGATCGTATGACTTGTTATTAATAACGAGTAGAAGTTGTATGATGATGATTAGTAGGACTTGTTATTATGATGATGCATGATGCAAGCATGAAGAGTTATTATATATCTGTGGGTGAAATGAACATGGATTGGATTGAAGTGAAGGCAACATGCATGTGATGCATGTTGAAAGTAGTACAATCCAAACTTGATCAAGTTAGGATTAGTATTACTTTCAACATGCACCACATGTTGCCTCACTTCAATCTAAGTCATGTTTAGGCATAGCAGTAGTAGTAGCACGGAGATAAGAGAGGACACATCTCTCTATTAGCCACCTATACCAACCTAAATTAACCCCCAAAACCCATAAACCACCTCCTTTCAAAAAAAAACCAGCCACTGAAATGCTGACGCGTGGAAGCTTATTGGTCCCGGTTGGTGCTACCAACCGGGACCAAAGGCCCTCCTGCCTGGGCTCGCCGGAGCGGCCACGTGGAGGCCCATCTGTCCCGGTTTGTATAAGAACCGGGACTAAAGGCCTAGGGCATTAGTAACGACCCTTTAGTCCCGGTTCCCCAACCGGGACAGGTGGGCCTTATGAACCGGGACAAATGGGCCTTTTTCCACTAGTGAACATACCAAACCCCACGCTTTTGGTCAAGCTTCACGGCCAGGTGCGCTTCGCAGTGGCAGCCTGTCTCGGGTCTGAGCCTACGGCTGTGTCCTTCCTCGGTTAGCAACCTGCTGTCACGTTTTCCTTATCTGGAACAAACAAACCGCCTATAACGCATATGATGTGACTCGGTTTTGCTATACCTGACCTTATTCTTTCTAATGCTGAAACCATTATCTCTAGCATAGCTGTTGTAGAAATCATACGCAACATCGTGAGACATAAAAGCCATTTGTATTATCTGCATGAACATATCCCTCTTATCATCTGCACTGGCAGTATCTTGGACATTCTTTTTCCCCTCATCTTCTGTCACCTACACAGTCATAACATAGCCATGAAAACAGTTTTCTATGGTATAACATTACTTCCATACAACACTGATTACATACATACCTCACTCATGATGACCGACGGTTGTGACTCCCCAGAATCAGGTGCAGCTAATGATTCGTCATCAAGGCATGTCTCCGCGTCGGATTCACCGTAATAGTCATACACATTATGACATTCGGAAATGAGCTCAAAAATATAACACAAATACATAAGTACTTATCATATAATATTCCAGGATAAATTCAATTTGCATGCCACCAAGAAATTCCACTTCCATACCTGACTAATGTAATCTTCATTCAAGATCTCCGAGTTGTTTTCCTGACCATCATCATGCTCATCCATCTATAAATTTTCAACACAAAAATATAATCTTGTCGGATGCCACCAAAAAATTACAACATGATAATGCCACTCACATTAAGATCTTCCAATTCGTCCCCATTCTCTGACCTATCTCCACGATCTGAATTTTCATCATCTGACCAATCTTCTATCCCGTCTTTCATCAGTTCTCCAAACTCCATGTCATACATCATATCAGTTAACTCATCTTCCGTCATTTTCTACAACAAATAATATGTATCATCACATGTGCAAACATTATCAATGCTGAAATATACAACACCTAGCACACGATCACGGATGTTAAATAAACTACCTAAACCGGAGAGCGCCCCAACTGAGGGCGTTCAGATCATGCACACAACCGACGCCAAACGACCTCTGACCACCCATGGATCCTCCCCCTCTCCGCACTGGTCATCGGCGTTAAGGTACGTCAACCCTAGTAAGGAAGATGCCCACGGCACCAGTACGTGATCACTTTGGATCGCGAGAAGCAGCGCTACCCGTGATAACATGTGCCGCCGGATACCTAGCCCACGACACCAGTCGTGATCACTTTGGATCACCGGATACCTAGGTAAGCCACCGCATCAAATAACGGAGTTGTCGTGCACACAACCAACGGCAACTGACGCTAGGTTAACCCTAGAAAGAAGAAACCCACTTTAGCCCGCGTGATCATTGTGTATATCACGACGAGCAGCATTACCAGAACAAGATCTGCGATGGCCTGGATCGCCAGAAAGCTAGGTTAACCACGACGACGAAAACGGCGGCAGTTGGTTTGATGCTGCCGCGAGCGAGACAAATGTGGGGAAACGGGATGCGGTACCTGCGAGCGCTGGAGGTTCACGACGGTGCCGCACGCGCTCTCGGACGAGATCGCCGGTGATCAGATCGCCACCGCCGATATTCCTACAGAACCTCAACAGAATGATGGAGGAGCTGCGTGAATGATGGAGCTGCGTGATTGATGGATCGGCCATCGGCAGGTCATACCTGGTCGTGGGGTCGTGTCATTTTTTTTGGGATGTCACCGTATACATACGTATGGGTTATATGGGGCTTGGATATGGGCAGCGGCGGGCCGGACAAAAAATATATGGCGGGGGTCAAGAATATCCCTAGAAAATTGAGTTAGGGGGGAGCACCGGAGCAAGGCTCGTGCGATTTTAGCAAACTTGGCAGATGCGTTATTTTCTTAAAATTCTGTGTGATATAGCACCGACGTTTATGCGCCTGCCTGCGAGTTTCAGACCTCAATAGAACATATTCCTCATATTTTACTTCTCGCGCAAATGTAAGTTCAGTCTCCCTTACAAATTACAATGAATGTCCATTCAAGATTCTTCGTATACAGGGACGCATGAACGACCGGCACAGCTTTTCGTATCACAAAACTCGCCCACCCCCACAATCACGCAAAGCAATAACACTTGATCAATGGCCAACGCGGTGATTTGGGTAGGCAAATTCTCGTTTGGATGGACAACCAAACAACAGCTACATAATATTCATTCTCTACTCTTTAGCAGCACATGTTGTTTGCAAGTCAATGGGCATTTCTAAATAGTAGTTATTGAAGTCCTACTTGCTTGTGTTTGTTCCCACTATAATATTTGTTCTCCATTCTTTAGCCGCCCATGTTGATATTGAGTTGTGGCTGTACTACCTTGGTTTTGGTTCACTTGTCCTCTTCGTATTTTGTGCCATCATAGATTTAATTGACAAAATGTTAATGCATGTCAACATTTTGTTAATTAAATTCATGATTAAAATTTGGCATAAAATAATAAGAGAACCAATAAAGTAGGACAGAGATAGTACTTGCAAGTCAAGCCGCCGACTCGATCACCCCTTGGTCGGATCTTCTTTATTACTCCCTCCGTCCAAAAAATACTTGTCGGAGAAATGGATGTAAGCCCAGATACATCCATTTCCCCGACAAGTATTTTCAGACGGAGAGACTACTATTAATGAAAACCCATGGTGATGGTATGGTACATCAAATCAGAACCACCGCGTGGCCTCTCGATCCCCACTTACGTATTCCGCAAGTTCAGTCGAATCCAATTCCATGTACGTATCAGTTCTAGTTGGAACCGTTGCACAGATATAAAATCCCGACACTAGGTCGCTAGCTAGATCTGAAGGGAAAATATTGCCAACGAGGACAACCATATACATACATCCGAGCTGTGGTTAGCTAGGGTTTTCAATGTACTGATCAATACCGCGGATATAAGTCGAGCCATCAACAATGGCGCTCTCGGATGATGGTCAATGCCATCAGTGCCGCCGGCAGAAACGACAACTCCAACAGCTTCAGCAAGAACCTGAAGGTCGTCAGCGATAACACCACCATCACAGCTTCTGGCAGCACTTGGGAATTGGGACCGTGTATGGTTTGGCCTATATTTATTCAAACGAGATTCCTAAATCTCAGTCGAGTGAGACTTAACGAAATCTTAGTCGATGCTATATTCATGAGATCATACGTGGAGGTTCGTGCAATTTCTTTTTAAAAAAATTTCTTCATTTTTATATGTTGTGTTGTTTGACTGAGATTTGGAGTCGACAATCGGAAAGTCGTCGTGCTAAGACCCTAAAGGACTAGCGTACTAGAGTAGCAACCACTGCTGATGAAGAGAGTCATAGATCGAAAAGGTCAAACATGTAACCGCACGAACAAAAACTGAATCCAAATAGATCCACCGAAGACCAGCACAGACTGAATTCTGAAAGATTCGACGAAGATACACCTTCACACGGACTTCAATGATACTAAACGCACTATCGGAATGGGGATCTGACATGGGAGACATGATTACTACCGAGGGACATCGCCACCGCCACACAACCCCAACTAAGATGCCAAACCTAACAAAAACGACATCGGGAGGGGGAGCAAGATCCTCTGCACCTCCATGGTCGAAAGGCCATTGTAGGGCGGGTGGACCAACGGCTGCGCTGGCGGGAGAAGGAAGAAGACCTTTTTTTTTAGAAAGAGGAAAGAAAAAAGAAAGCCACGTATTGAGAAAGAGACGCATGCATGCATGCATGGATGGTTGGATCGTCATGCATGAAAGTCCCAACTACAGTAGTTTTATTCCTACCACGTGAATACAAGTTTTTTTTTAACGTCACCACTCAAACACAAGTTGCAGCACCGAACAAGTCCACGTCGTGAAGCAGCAACTCAAGGGCAACTTGACCGGCACATGCATGCATCGACGCCGTTTACCAGGACCCGATCGCCTGTATTCTGGTATGCTAGCTAGCTTATTGGCGTCTCTGCCATGAAAAATTCTTGGCCTACTTGTTCCGCAGTTTGGCTGCCCAAGCCCCAAGGTGTCGTTGCATTTGCATCGTCTCATGATTGTAGTACCAACAGTAACTGAAGTAGATGACGATCGAACTCGTAATTGTCGCACCTTGGAGTCATATCCATGTCCACATCAGGGTTCATTTTGTTTCCTTTGTCATCACGGTATGATCAGATTTGTCATTTTTACCCACTCAACATGCATATGTAGAAAATGAAATGAGTTTTAGCTAATTGCTACACGTCAGATTTTGGATAAGCGAGTGGTAAACTCGGTAAGCCAAGTCAATGGGCATTTCTTATCGCCCACCCCACAATCACATAAAGATATAACGAACTATTGATCGATGGCCAACGCGGCGATTTGGGTAGGGAAATTCTCATTCGGATGGACCAACCAAACAACAGGCAACATAATATTCGTTCTCTACTCTTTTAGCACACTAGTACAAAAAGAGGCTTCCATACGCCCCCATTAGTCCCCAAAATAATCGAACCGCGACCAAAGGGGTCTTTAGTCGCGGTTCGGGAGGAGACCCGCGACCAACTATCTGGGCCCAGCGCGCTCGGTCGACAGCTGGCGGACGGGAGGGGCTTTAGTCCCGGTTGGCCTGGCCAACCGGGACTAAAGGTCCTCAGGCTGGCCCGAAAGCCTTTAGTCGCGGTTGGCCAGACCAACCGGGACTATAGGTTAGTCCTTTAGTCCCGGTTGGTGCCACCAACTGGTACTAATGGGATTTGAGGCATTAGTACCGGTTCACGGCACGAACCGGTACTAAAGGGCCCATCAAACTCTACCCCCCGGACCGCCTTTTCAGTTTTAGAAAAACCAAAAGAAAATGATGGAAATGTCAAAAAATAAAATAAAATAAGTTTCTCATGTGATATGTGGTCTAGTTGTTGGGAAAATTAACAAATATGAATTTCGACATTATTTGCAAAATCTCTCTGGAATTTCTTAAAATGGGCATAACTTTTGCATACGAACTCGGATGAAAAAGTTTTTTATATGAAAAATCATCTACTCAAAAAGTTACATCCGAATTTAATCGGGGGAACCCCGTTAAACATTTTCAAAATCCTCAAAAACCTAACAGAAAAAAAGATACGGGGCTTTTAAGATCTGGAGAGGCAAAAAAATTCAAAAAAATTCAAATTATGGTCAAACTGTGGTCAAACAATGGTCAAACTATGTTTATTCTAGAATATTAGTGTTACTAAATAATTATTTCAGTTTTTTTTAAATTTTGGTCAAATCTGGTCAAACTGTGGTCAAATAGTGGTCAAACAATGGTCAAACTAATTATTCCAGAAATATTAGTGTTACTAAATAATTATTGTTTTTTAAAACAATAGTTTCAAACTCAAACAGTGAAATGTGTCACTTCATGCTCAAGCTAAATTCCTGAGGGTTAATAGAATTGACATCCTACTATTGTCAGGAAAACAACAAGTGCAGACTTGGAAACGAGGGAGAATAGAACCCGGAAGTTAAGCATGCTCAGGCTGGAGTAGTGAGAGGATGGGTGACCGTCCGGGAAGTTAGATGATTTGGAATGATGAGGGGTGATTAGAGATTAGAGGATAAATTGAGCAGTGATGAGGGGTGGTGATTAGAGATTAGAGGTTAAAATAATTCAGAAATTTGAAAATAAAAAAAATAAAAAAATTCGCAAAAAAACCAGGTTTAGGGGGGCTAAAACCCTAAACCTGCGGAGGAGGCCTTTAGTCCCGGTTAGCCACGAGAACCGGGACTAAAGGTCCTCCGCCCCGACGGACTCCTGGCGCCCATGTGGACGGGCCTTTAGTCGCGGTTCGTAAGAGGCGCGACTAAAGGGGGGGGGGTCTTTAGTCGCGCATATTTAGTCCCGGTTGCGCAGCCGGGATTAATGGCCTTTGTGAACCGGGACTAAAGGCCTATTCTCTACCAGTGGCAGCACATGTTGTTTGCCAAGCCAATGGGCATTTCTAAAAGAGCAATGCTAGAGTCACCAAGGGTTTACAACACTTTACGGGTAAGGCTGAGGTGGACTCCTGGCGCCCATGTGGACGGGCTTTAGTCGCGGTTCGTAAGAGGCGCGACTAAAGGGGGGGGCCTTTAGTCGCGCATATTTAGTCCCGGTTGCGCAGCCGGGATTAATGGCCTTTGCGAACCGGGACTAAAGGCCTATTCTCTACTAGTGGCAGCACATGTTGGTTGCCAAGCCAATGGGCATTTCTAAAAGAGCAATGCTAGAGTCACCAAGGGTTTACAACACTTTACGGGTAAGGCTGAGGTGGATTGTTTTAATTGGTAACTAGATGAGGCGGGGCCCACACTGAAATTTCAGCAGCCCATGTTGATATTGAGCTGTGGCTGTACTTGCAGGTCAAGCCGCCGGCTCGATCATTCTAAAAGAAGCATGACCAGGTACATGTATTTATTTTTCCTTGCTAACCACTCACATGGTTGCCTACTTGCCTTCAGTTCCTTCCGAAAACTCTATTTGCTGGAAGCATGATCAAGTCCTTATCTATACCAATATAAAAAGACTTAAAGGGGCAGATCCAACAAATCCCGGCCGTCAAATCAGGTCAATCGAACGACTGAGGCTACTCCAATGGTGAGCGCTCAACACGTTTAATGTGCAGTCACTAGTAGAAAACAGGGCTTTGGTTCGGCCAGAAAAGAGTATTAATGCCGGTTGCATTACGAACCGGGACTAATGTGAGCATTAGTCCCGGTTCGAGTGGCTAGGGCACCGTACATGCATTAGTCCCGGTTCAAATGCGAACCGGGACTAAAGGGTGCGATGCCCATTAGTACCGGTTCATGGCACCAACTGGTACTAAAGGTTAGACATTTAGTCCCGGTTCGAGCCACCAACCGGTACTAATGTGGTTTGAGGCATTAGTACCGGTTCATGGCACGAACCGGTACTAAAGGTCCCATTTTCAAACTCTACCCCCCTGGATCGCCTTTTCAGTTTTGTAAAAAGCAAAAGAAAATGATAAAAACTACAAAAATTAAAATCCGCATCCAATTTTGACAGCCTACGGCCTGTTTGCAAATTTTTAGAATCCTCAAATTCTAAAAGGAAAAAAAGTTATGCTCAAATTTCTGTTTTTTTGAATTTTTGTTAAATCTCGTCAAACTATGGTCAAACTACTTATTCAAGAATATTAATGTTACTAAATAATTATTTCAGTTTTTTTGAATTTTGGTCAAATCTGGTCAAACTGTGGTCAAACAATGGTCAAACTAATTATTCAAGAAATATTAGTGTTACTAAATAATTATTTTAGTTTTTTGAATTTTGGTCAAATCTGGTCAAACTGTGGTCAAACTATGGTCAAACTACTTATTACTAAATAATTATTGTTTCTTAGAACAATAGTTTTAAACTCAAACAGTGAAATGTGTGACTTCATGCTCAAGCTAAATTCCTAAGGGTTAATAGGACTGACATCTTACTATTGTCAGGAAAATAACAAGTGCAGACTTGGAAACGAGGGAGAATAGAACCCGGAAGTTAAGCGTGCTCAGGCTGGAGTAGTGAGAGGATCGGTGACCGTCCGGGAAGTTAGATGATTTGGAATGATGAGGGATGATTAGAGATTAGAGGTTAAATTGAGCATTGATGAGGGGTGATTAGAGATTAGAGGTTAAAAAAATTCAGATATTTGAAAATAAAAAAAAATTCAGAAAAAATCATAAAATTTCCTTTAGTCCCGGTTAGTGTTGGTGTTACCAACCGGGACTAAAGGTGGACCTCCAGGCAGCGGCCACGTGGAGGGCCTTTAGTCCCGGTTCGTATAAGAACCGGGACTAAAAGAGGAGGCTTTAGTAACGACCCTTTAGTCCCGGTTCCAGAACCGGGACTAAAGGCTCTTTTTCTACTAGTGAGTTAATATCATATCAAATATTAACGCCAATGCTAATCACATGCTTAATACGCAAATAATATCCTACCTAATATTTACGTGTAATTAATATATTGCCTAATATCAATGTCAATTGCGCGTACACATTTACTAGTCGCATTTAAATGCTCCTTGCTAGCCATGCTGACATGATTTGCCTTCAGTTCCGGCCTCATGTGAATATGTTTCTTTTTTTAGGAGGAACCCAGCGGTACAGCTTCCGAAGAATGAAAAGAAAACAAACTATTACGAGTAAACTACGGGCAACTTCATTGTGTGGCACACTGTCAAACCAGTTTTAAATGGTTTCCCCCGGGCACTATATATGTATTAGGTTTAGAAGTGAAACTAGTCTAAAACAGGTATTACGGGTAAACTCAGTGGATCTCCTCTCATACTTTATGTTCCCCACTAGTCTAAAACAGGAGGATTGCAAAGGTATGAAGTGGATGGGTTCATCCTCTCATCCTAGCATTATATATAATCCATAACTATTTTGTTTATAATCTCAAAAAGGAATGCTCGTAAACATGTTCTTAGTACATAAATAAGCCCCATTGTCGAGGTCATACGACACAGATACCCTGACTGTCACGGGGTAGAACGAGTCCCATCGGGCTTAGGAAAATAAATGTTGAAACAAGGTTCTAAATATGCGCAAATTCATTTGTTATAGGGAAATAGATGAGAATAGCACTTCATAGATTCCCATTAAAATACTTATATGTTAATCATGTTTTTAGGGGAAGTCCGTTAAACATGTAAAAACTTCCTCGTGAGTCTAGCACTTTTCTTTCTAAAAACTAGTTATAGAAGGCCTAACTGTGTTTATTTGTTCCCAGCATAATACTCCCTCGTCCGTTTTAGTCTGCATATAAGTTTTGTTTAAAGTCAAAGTATCTTGAATTTGACCAAACCTATAAGAGAGTATCAACATTCACAATATCATTAGATTCATTATTGAATGTATTTTCATATCATAAATATATTTTGCATTGTACACGTTGATAATTTTTAATAAAAAATTGGCCAAACTTTGTAAAGTTTAACTTGACATAAATCTTATATGCAGAGTTAAAAGGACCGAAGGGAGTATTTGTTTTCTATTCTTCAGCGGCCCATGTTTATATTGAGCCGTGGCTGTACTTGCAAGTCAAGCCGGCGGCTGGATCACCCCTTGACCGGATCATTCAAAAAGAAGCATGATCAAGTTCATGCATCTAATTGTTCCTTGCTAACCACCCTCACATGGTTGCCTTCAGTTCCTTCCGAAAAAACTCCATTTGCTGAAAGCATGATCAAGTCCTTATCGCATTTTAAATACTCCTTGCTAGCCATCCTCACATGATTTGCGTTCAGTTCTGACGTCATGTGAATTTATTTCCTTTTTTAGTGAGGTGTGCTTCGGTACATCCCCCTTAAAATATTGAAAAGAGTATTTTTGTTCTTCCACGTAAGAGATTAGTCCTTCGAGTTGTTTAGCAATTAATTAGTGCCTAACCGGTATCCAAACCCACGACGGGCCGCCAAATCACGCAAGGAAGCCGAGCTTTTCTCGCCTCAGCCGCCCTCGTTGCTCCTTCACCAGATGGTGACCCCGCACCGGCTTCCTTCATCAATGGCTTGGTCTTCGTCGTTTGCCTGGGAGTGCCACACCGCAGTCTGCTGGTCATTCATCAAGCCAACCTCAAAATAACCCCGTCTGGTGGTTTTTGAAGCCGTTGAAGCAGCCACGCCGCCCTTGGTTGCATTAGTGTAGCCGACGACACTCATGGTGGTGAAGCATGCGCAAATTCATTTGTTATAGGGAGTACTCCCTCCGTTCCCAAATATAAGTCTTTTTAGAGATTCCAACAAGTGACTACATACGGAGCAAAATGAGTGAATCTACACCCTAAAATATGTCTACATACATCCGTATGTTGCAGTCCATTTGAAATCTCTAAAAAGACTTATATTTAGGAACGGAGGGAGTAGATGAGAGTAGCACTTGATAGATTCCCAATAAAATACTTATAATTCAATTGAAACTCGGAATTTTTAGTTCTTGCTAAGTCAAAGCTTTGGGAAATATGAGATTTGGCCAAAGTAGGGTTTTAGAAAATTGTTAAGGGTTGGTTCACAAGATGACCTTTGGTGGATTTTCAATACAAGAACAATTCACACAAGACCGAACAAAACAATGGGAGAGAAAAAGGTTTTAATTACCGCTAAAAAATTCAAAAGTTTATTGTTGGTTCCCATTTTTAGATTAAAAAACTTTTCCTAGTGCAAACTTTTAAAATGTGACAGTATGCGTCGAACCAACCAAACATATTTAAGAGAATCATGTCATGGTGTAATGATCTGATAACAGGGAAGGATTACTGGAGGGAGTACTATATAAGATGACCCGGTAGTCACTACAGATTCATAGCTAGCACGATGGAGGATGACGCATCCTACTTTATGCTAGTGCTAGCTCTGGTTCCTCTTGTGTACATCATTCGGTTCTACTACCTAGCTTCCTCTCGTTGTCACAACCGTGGCCTACGGCTCCCTCCAGGCCCATGGCAGCTACCTGTGATCGGCAGTCTCCACCATCTTTTTGGCGCCCTCCCACACCGTGCATTACGAGACCTATCAAGGCGACACGGCCCTCTCATGCTCCTCATGTTCGGCACGAACCGGCCGGTCATCGTCGTTTCCACCGCCAAGGCTGCCAAGGAGATGATGAAGACGCACGATACCACCTTCTGCGCGAGGCCACTGACCTCAGCTCTCAAGGCCATTAGCAAGCATGGCCTGGGGATCGTCTTCGCCCCGTACGGTGACCACTGGCGACAAATGCGCAAGATCTGCTTCCTCGAGCTGCTGAGTGCCAAGCGCATCGCCACGTTCAGCTCCATAAGGGGAGAGGAGACGGACAGATTCATCCGGTCCATCGTGGCAACGCTAGAGCCGGTCGTGAATCTGAGCGAGTTGCTGGCGGCGTACCTGACAGACACAACGGTGCACATGATCATGGGTGGACAGTTCACGGAGCAGGAGACCTTGCTCCGGCACGTCGACGAGGCGGTGGGGATTGTAAGCGGCGTCGCCCTGCCCGACCTGTTCCCGTCGTCGAGGCTGGCGCGCGCTCTGAGCACCACACTGCGCAGTGCCGAGGTGTTCCGAGAGGCCTTTTTAGCGTTGATGGGCCATGCCATAGATGATCATCTGGAGAGCAGGAGGAGCGCTTCTTCCTCTGAACAAGTAGACCAGGAAGACATCATCGATGTGCTCTTGAGGGTGCAGGGAGAAGGCAACCTTGAGCCACCCCTCACCATGAACAACATCAAAGCAGTTGTCTTCGTAAGTTGTACTACTACTTTATTCTGTCCTAAATTTACAACTACTAGTTTGCGACGACACTTATTTTGGGATGGAGGGAGTACAAGCCTTCTGTTTCATTTTGATTGGAGTCTCCCTGATGGCACTCTTCCTAGTGAACTGGACATGACAGAAACCATGGGAGTGGCGGCTAGGAAAAAGGTTCCTCTGTGGTTGCGTCCAACTCCCCATGTATATTTGCCTGGCTGAATCATGCATGCATGGTTCTGCATCTGTTCTCTTTGGTTCTACTGTAGAATGTTTTAACTAGCAGCACAGTACGTAGCCCGAGTGCAATCCTATTCCTGGGCATGTTCTTGTCATTCTGTTCACAAGTTGTGTTTTGAAATAAATAAAAATTGGTTGTTGAGATATTTTTAAACATATATATCTCCTCCCCTGCCAAAAAAACACATATATCTCCTGTGTTATGGATCTGCAATGTGTTTAGTCCTTAGGGCATCTCCAACCCTGACCCTTATATTTCCTTCCGCATCCGTCTGCGGACACGGATGCGGGATCCGGCCATCCAATGCTATTCGCATATGTCCGGTTTCATTCTGGAAGAATTTTAACAAAAAAGGAACAAATTTGATGCATATTTGAACACACAAGATTCATTCATACTTGGATGCTTTTTACATAAAACCGAATGCTTTTCATCGAAATCAAAGCAAATTCATTTCATTTAGAACAGTTAGTTGTACTGCTTGAATCCATACTTGTACTCCTTATTTGTTCATGCTTCGATGAGGAGAGGACAACATTGCTGGTCGTGCATGAGCTTTCATTTACAGCCCATTTATTTATTCATTTACTTTCGGCGTAAAAACATTACCTGCCAGACTTGAGTAATATTTCTTTTCCTTCGGACACATAATTTAGCTTTCTGAATCTATCAGGTATGATAAGGATGTCTATTCAGTTCCTGCATCAAGAGTTGCTTGAGATGCATGGTTCGGTAAACTGACAGAGAACGCCCCTCAGACTAGTGGAAAGACCTGTGTCACGATGTCGTTGTCGCTAATAATGGAAGCGTGTGAAAAATTGCAGATTGGATCTCCCCTCCTCCTCTCGCGACACTCCCGCAAGCGTTCGGGAGGCTAACCCTAGGGCCGCCGCCTCCCTTCCTCTCCTCCTCCCCCTTCCTCGCCGCCAACAGTGGGCGCACGCGGGCGAAGTCTGTACATTGCCGGCGGCACCAGGGCTTCCTTCGTCTACTCGCGCGGGGGGTGCTGCGCGGGCCGGATCTCGCTGGCCGGGATGTGGCGCTAGGTGCCGGCCGTGGCAGCACGACGTCTCTCCTGAGCGGGCCGGCGACGGTGGCGTGGCGGCGGTGCGACCTGTGGCATGGTGGTGGTGTAGGCCAGCGGGTGGTGATGGCGGCGGCGGCTTCGTGGCGGCGCATCCGGATCCGCCTCTAACGCTGCGGGTCGCGGGAGGCCTGGGCCGCGGGCAGCCTCTCTCACCGTGGTGCGATGGTAAGGGGGCGGCGCGACAGCAGTGGGGGTGGGCGGCCCCCGTCCATTCGGGCCCTTGCGGCGGGATGGCGGCGCTCGACGCGGGAAGGCCTCCCTGGTGAGCTACCTTGGCTGGGCTGCGGGTCGATTTAGTACCTCTTGTCGGTGGGCGCGCGATTGGTGGTGGCCTCGTGGGCATGTATGTCGGCTGCCATGGTGGGGCGACACGGCAGTGTGTTCGATGGGGAGCTCGATAGCAGGGGTGGGTGGCCTCGATGCAGTCACGTTACCTGTCGCCGGCATCGGCGTTTGGCGGTCCGGATGCATCCGCTCCTTCTTCTCTCCCTTTCCTCGTGTTCGACGGGGAGCTCGGTAGGAGGAATTGATGACCTCGATGCGGCCGTGTCACTTGTCGCCGGCACATGGGTGTGCTGGTCTGGATGCATCCGCTCCTCCTCCACCTTTCCCCGTGTTTGGCGGGGAACTCAGTAGGAGGGATGGGTGGCCTCGATGCGGTCGTGTCACTTGTCGCAAGCACAAGTCTGTCGGTCCGGATGCGTCCCCTCCTTCTCCCCATTTCCTTGGCCGCGGGTGGGTTGGTGCAGGTATGCCGATGTTTGGAGTGGAGCGTTTGTTGGTGGCTCCATTGGTTGGGGGCTGCCGGTTGGGCCAAAGCAGGGGCCTTTGTGCAGTCTCGGGGTTGTCTGGTTGCAGGGCGGCGACTATAGCAGCGGGAGGCATGGCGTTTGGGGCCGGAGCGTGCGTCTCAGGTGCGGGAGGGAAACCATGCCCATGCGGGTGGCGTGGTGGACAGACCTAGGGTGCGACGACGGGTGGGAGCGCCGGGGTACACTGGCGGCCGTTGACGCATATCCTTCCTGATATTCGGGATCATGTGGTGGCGGTTATCCATGATTGTACCCTTCTGGGAGGCGCCGCTTTGGAGTCCTGGCTTCGTTGTTGTCTGGCTCATCTCTCTATTGTGGACCCTCATGGTGGAGATCTCCATCGGCTCCAAGCGGTCTTCCTCGCTCATATAGTTTGCTTGGTTGTCGATGGGGTGGTGTGTCAGTTGCCGACACCTCTGTATCTTGTCTTGGATGTGTGTGTTATATGTGGTGGTGGTGTGTGTTTGTAATTGTCTCTCGCTTGTAATCGGTGATGATTATTTATAATATAATGCGGGGAAATACTCTTTTTCGAAATAATGGGAGTGTGCTTACACTGGAACTAGGAGCAATTTGTGATCGAAATAAGTTAAACGTATTATATGTTAACGCTATTAGCTTTTTTAGGGTTATGTTCACACTATTCCTTTGGAATGTTTTGGGGGAAAAAACGAACTTGCTGAGATATTTCTGAAATCGATTCTTCCGGGCACTATCGAAAACAAACCTGTATCGAGAAAAAACAGGTATCCAATTTTCCTAGAAAGCTCGGGTATATCTTCCGCAGAGATCGATGTGAAAATACCAAACACCTGAGATAAAAAGGTCTCGAGATATCTTTCTCTCCTAATTGCTTCTTTCTCGGGCACTAATAGGCACAGGTGCGCCGGCCCAAATTTGGGCCGGTCGCACCGCAGCCGCACAATTAGCGTGTCGTCAACCGCCTGATTTGCCAGCTGGCCCATGTCCCTCGTTGACTTCGTCTTCCACCATCGCGAGATCCTCAAAATTCCCCCCTTCTCTGCGAGTAGTTCCTGCACCACCGCTCATCCCCGTCGGTTGCAGACCTCGCAACAGGTCGCGCCTCGCCCCCCTTTAGATCGCAGTTCGCCACCTCCGCCTCGCCGGAGGTCGTCGCTCCAGCAGGATGTCGTTGCTCCTCGTTTCAAAAACAACGCAAAAGACAGCCGACGGATCTCATGTTTCAGCACCTAGCCTTGCCGTCTCCGTAGCGCGCCCGTCGCAGCACCACCGTGCTACCGACCGCAGCTCACGTCGTCGTCTGCTCATACCATTGGCGTTCCCCTGGTTGAAGCTTTTTCCACATGTGGAAGCTTTTTCATCATTGCCGCTTGAAGCTTTTCCTCCCGCTGGTTGAAGCTTTTCCATCACTGCTTGAAGCTTTTTCCTCGCGGTGGAAGATTTTTCCTCATGCCACTTGAAGCTTTTCCTCTAGTTGGATGAAGCTTTTACACAGCCGGTTGAAGCTTTTTCCAAAATGGTTGAAGCATTTTCTCTCCGGTGGAAGCTTTTTTCCCATGCCGCCTTGAAGCTTTTTCTCTCCGGTGGAAGCTTTTTTCCCATGCCGCCTTGAAGCTTTTTCCACAGCCGACACTTACTAGTTCCAGCAAAATAAAATGCCGCTTGTAGCTCACGTATGCACCGGTTGTAGCTTTTTTTCTCTGGTTCCAGCATTCCCCGCACCGGATGTAGCATTTGCGACCACCGCGTCCCAGCCATAGTGCAACCAGCGGCGGCGGCCGGCTGGTAGTAGTCGGGCAGTCCTCCTAGCTCACGAAGCACACGGCCGGCAGCAGCACTGGTCGGCAGCAGTGCGGGGGAAAGGAAGAAGAAATACGGCCAAGGGAAAGCATGTGTCTGGAGGTAGGGGATAAAGGCAGCAGTTAGGGAAAAAGATAAGGGAGTAGGGGTGGTCCACGTGGGGCCCAACAAAAACAGGAGTTTGGCACGGTGTGCGGCTTGGGCAGGCGCGGGGCGCCAGTGTGGCTCGCGACCGGCCGAAGGTTCGGCCGGAACCCCGGCGTGAAACGTTTTCCTTCATTCTTGGTCTTGTAATAGTTATTTTCGTTAGAGTCACTGGAAAAAACCCGTTCACTCGCGCTGCCTCCAGGGGGGACGGCTTGGGTGAACCCTAGCCGCCGCCCCCGACCCTCCACCCCCCAATCCACCTGCTTTTCCCGCCGCCGCAGGAGGAAGCCGGCGAGCGAAGCACGTCCGGCGGACGGCGGTGGCGGGCTCGCCTCCTTGCTCCACGACGAGGCCTCCAGCTGGCGCACAGCGGTGCCCCTTGGTGCCATGTGGGGCGGCGGAGTTCGGATGCTGGGGCGGTGCAACCATGACTGCGTGCGCAGCGTGGGTAGCCGGCTGTGGCTTCCGGTGGCGGCAGATCTGTGGTCCTCCTGCAAGATCCGTTTGCTGCGGGGTGATGGTTCGGGCGCCGGCCGGCGGCCTCCACGGCGTGGTTGAGGACGGCCTGAGTTGCGGGAGCGCGGTGGGTCTGGGCTTGGCCCGAATCTGGTGCCAGCGGCGCCCGGGGTCTGCTCTGTCCGGCGGCCGGCGGGGCTTGGCATGGTGGCGCGTTCCGGGGTGGTCTTCGTGATGCCTCGCGCGGAGGTGGTGGTGGTGGCGTGCTGTGATGCGCGGTGGAGGTGGTGGTGCCATGAGGTCGCAGTGGAGGTGGTGTTGTAGTTCCGGCTTCGATCTAGGTAGGCTGTGATGCCCTGTTCCTGATCTGGCTCATGCGGTGGTGGCGGATACTATACTACGATATGCCCTCTCCTCCTGCTGCTGCGGTGGCTGACTCGTTTGAGAAGCTCCGGACTTGGGGATCTGTGATTTGGGCCTGGGAGAAATCCCTGGTTCGCGATGGCCGAGGCTGACAATGTCGACTCCCGCGGGTGCCGTCCCCTCCATGGAGGCGTTGTCCTGGCCCTGATCTGACTCTCCGCCTCGTGCTCGGGGGAAACCTTTGGTCCGACTTTCAGACCAGGTGATGGCGGCGTCATGGCGGCGTTCCCTCCATGGAAGCATCGTCTTGTTGCTCGAGGAGTCCTGATGGTGCGGCTGAAATTGGTGTCGGCAATTGCTCTGGGCTTGGGTCTTCGAGGCGCAATGTACATCGTCGCCGGCGCTCTCTCGACGACGCCACTCCAGGTCTGACCAAGCCCTGCCATCCACCCGCCGACTTCCTCTTAGTGCAAATGGGTGGGGTATGTTGGTTTGTGCTGTCCTCAGATGTTGGTCATGTTGTAGAGGTCTTCGTTGTTGGTTGTGACGCGGCTTGATAGCTATGTGATTTGCCTTATTGCCATTGGCATGGGTTGTTCTAGGTGATGCATGTATCACAGTACAGGTGGGATGTGTGGCTGCTAATCCTTGTGATTAGCGTTGCGTTGTGCCCGGCTTTTTTGCCGCTTCTTCTCTGCTTATGCGTATTCGAGAAAAAAAATTGCTTCTTTGTCAGCTTCGGCCGGCCGGCCAGCTCCTCGCTCTGTTCACAGCGCACCTTCGTGATATCTTCCTCCGTCTCATCATTTCTATGACGCCGTGCCCATCCCCACTACCGGAATAGTCAGATTCGTTGAAGGAAATTTATGGGATTCCGTCCATCTCGTCCACACGTTTCTCAGCATATCCTTGTCGAAGATTCCCAGCATGTAGCAATCAAGGACCGAGCTCGTACACCCTCTAGTATAGTCCTCCTGGCTTTCGTCTTCACAATAAGTGTTCTCTCGACATCCACACATACTAACCAAAAAGACTGACAATGGAGGCGACCACGCTGATGAGCATTGACAAGCCAAGCCAAAGCACGAGGTCCCTCCCTCCAAAGTCCAAACCAAGCCCATCCTTGCAAAGCATGAGGCCTCAGGTGCTGCTCGTCGCGTTTGTCGTCCTTGCAGCGCTGCCGCTCGCCCACAGCCAAGGTGAAGCTGGGGTTCTTCTTTCTTTGTTCATCCATTTCACTGTGTCAAAATTGCTTCTGTTTTGCTCGTCCTCGAGTAGGTCACTATAGCAGCTTACTTATGCTTGTTTGCTGCCTGCAGTGGCGAACCCATGGCCGTCCTGCGACAACTGCGACTCGTGCGCCAAGTCCAACTCTCCGGAGTGCACGCTGTTGGAGCCGACTCTCTCAGCCCTCTTCTCTCTTGGTTGTTTCACACAACACACACAAGAACGCAAGGAATTTTGGTGCCGTACTGTGTCACACAGCCGACGTTTTCCTCTCTCTATTTCTTCTTGTACCAAAACAAATATGCTTTACAGCCCTTAAGTAGTACTCACGCACGCACAGCGGGCACTACACTTGCCCACTAACTAGCCCACGCATGCACTAACCCAGGCCACTAACAGCACACGCACACATGCAGCTAACAAGAATTGACCTTATCTAACTACGGACCTTTTCTCAAGGTCGCAATGGACTCACCCATCCATCGGCTTCAACTTGTGCAGGCCGTTGGCTTCAGACCATCATGCACCACCGTCTCACACGGCAAGCTAGCCAGCTTCACGCGGCAGCTCGGACTTTCTCCATGCATGCTTCTCCTATCTGAAACTACAGACTCGTACGCATCACACGTACCTCCGCACCCACACATTTTTCTACGTGCAACTACTACATGCATGCACTACTACATGCAAGACTGAAATAAACATGAAGATACATGATCAAGATTAAAAAGCTAACACACGCGTTGGAATTACTTAAGCTCCTGGGTTTTTTATCGTCGACCAAGTGCAAGAGCTGTGTCATGTCCACCACCGGGCCGTGATAGCTTCCAGTGCATGAACCGCATCAACGACTTCTGCGAGAACTGCTGCACGCCAGCCGCTCAGAGCTTTAGCTCCCTTTGCATCTGGATTGATGCAGAGAAGAAATGAGCCTTACAATAAGCGCACAAGAGCATAGTATATGCTCAAAATCTTCAGTTGAACCTTTTGTGTAGTTTGTTAAAAAAAGATATCAATCCCATTCGCCAAAAAAAAGAAAAGAAAAAAGGATCAATCCCAATGTAAGTTTGGTGTTAAAAGTTTTAGTATCTTCTTCACGCACAAGATAACTTGTCATGAAATGAACTATGGATCTTTGGAGATGATTTAACTGGTTTAGGAGTTACTATTTTGCAGTTGACAAGTGTCTACATGCACAAGCAAATCTCACAAAAAATAATAATTAAAACCCACTATGCAAGTACGGAATTCATGTATTTAACCTCACGTTTACCCTAATTAAAAGATGTTCACTGATTTGTGCAAAATTTATTGAGTGATTTAATTAGGAAAGTCAGGCTATGCAAGCCGGCGAGCTTAATCGGACGCACAAACGGATGTGGAATCCAAGTTCGTAATCATGAAATAGATAGGTGTACTGAATGAATAAAGTTTGGTAGGTTGACGCATGGCGAAACACATATGGGGGCAATAATTGGGCTATGTTGTGCTTATGCTTGAGTGTAGCTTCAGATTTGGCTTGATAAGTGCATGAGTGTGGCTTCTGATTGGGCTTGATGGAAGTGTGAGGCCTGTGATGAAATGAAGCCTCCACAGCGACACGCCATCACTGTCGTTCAACAGCAATGAAGGGCAGAGGCCGTATGAGCTCACATGAATGGTGCAGATACTATGTGATGCCTATTGTCTACGTGCTGATACCACACAATAAAATGCTGCACGCTTTAGTCAGAACAGAAAATTAAACAACGCCCTATCCTATGTGCATAAACATCCCGAGATGTTACGCGATTATTCTTCAACAATACAGCTGGTAACACAAGGGTGGTCAATAGGTTTTTTTTATCATGTTCCAACAACAACAAAAAGGGGCCTACGTACGTAAAGACTTGATTTTGCAAATTAACATACTCCAACAATGTACAAATAGTGTCAACATGAGATTTGCACAAGGAGTTGCTTAGCAGTTGTCAAATTCTATACATTTTCACATGGTGATATTTCACAATCATCTCATCTTATAAAGATGTCGCATCTCTGTACCATCGAGGGGGGTAGGAAATTGCACAAACCACTGACTATTGGGGTCGATTTTGCAAAGAACACTAACTATTTGATATTTATTTATTTTGATAAAACAACATTTATTGACGTTAATTAATTCATTGCAGCTAGCTCTAATCTATCATTTTAACTCCACTGACATGATTCTTGATGGGTGGTTGGTTCGCTTCTAAGTGCACAAGTGGCACATAAAGCGGCCACATCAGTTGACCAGCAATCATTTTTTTTGTTCAAAATTAGATGTTTATAAAAATCCCAAAAAATCACTAAATCACATATTTAGCCTGGTATTAGAAAAAAACTTCACCCATTATTTGTTGGATAATCTGCTCACACACTTAGTTTTAGACTTAGCAAATTTCAGTTCTCTGAAAAAACCTGACGGTCAGCATGTATCTATCCACGTACGGGTTCAGTTAGCGTTTCTGTTAAGTACTTCCTCCATTCCTAAATAAAAGTTATTTTAGAGATTCCACTACAAACTACATACGAATGTATTTAGACCTATTTTAGAATGTAGATTCACTCATTTTGCTCACTATGTAGTCCATAGTGGAATCTAGAAAGACATAGGAACGGAGGGAGTAGTTAGCTAGTTTTCAGCTCGCCGTAGGAATCGTGATGGGATGGCATGGATCACGCATTCCTCGCTGCGACCATGTAGGGCTCTTGCACGTTCGAGCGTCGTGGGATGGCACGGCCTGTAAGCTCGGCGCGCATGACCATTTCTTGCTTGTTTTCAGGAGCTCATTTGAGTTCAGATAAATAAGGAGGGAAACAGAAAAACTACCAAGTTGTTAGAGGAGCGGAAAACCTCTATGTCTTCCATCTCTCTCCCACGCGTTCGTTCTCTGTGATCGTGCTTGCTAGTTTCTGCAACAACATGATTTTGTGACCGGTCACTGACCTGGCCGGTCGCCTAGCACTACTGGAATCGCCCTATACGTCGAGTGTCACGGATCGGCAAAGCCCAAAAACCGCCGGAAACGCCTTTGCCGAGTGTCCCCCTCGGCAAAAGCCACCCGGCGTACACCGCTTCGGCAAACAGGAATTTGCCAAGAGTCAGAACACGGGCACTCGGCAAAGCCTTTGCCGAGAGCTAAACAGCCCGTCTCGGCAAAATAAAGTAGCTAACAGATAACAGTCCGTTAGCTCCAGACATGTGGGATCACGTAAACTTTGCCGAGAGCCACTCTCGGCAAAGAGAAATATTAGGAGGCTGACACGTGTCGTGTCCTGACATGTGGGACCACGAGAACAGGCCGAGGGCCAACTTTACCCAGAGCCACTCTCGACAAAGAGAACCGGTAGGAGGCTGATACGTGTCGTCTTCTGACATGTGGGACCACGAGAACAGGCCGAGGGCCAACTTTGCCGAGAGCCACTGTCGGCAAAGAGAACCAGTAGGAGGCTGACACGTGTCGTGTCCTGACCTGTGGGACCACGAGAACAGGCCGAGGGCCAACTTTACCGAGAGCCACTCTCGGCAAAGAGAACCAGTAGGAGGCTGACATGTGTCGCCTCCTGACATGTGGGACCACGAGAGCAGGCTGAGGGCCTACTTTATCGAGAGCCACTCTGAGCAAAGAGAACCAGTAGGAGGCTGACACGTGTCGTCTCCTGACATGTGGGACCACGAGAACAGGCCGAGGGCAACTTTTCCGAGAGCCACTCTCGGCAAAGAGAGCCAGTAGGAGGCTGACACGTGTCATCTCCTGACATGTGGGACCATGAGAACAGGCCGAGGGCCAACTTTGCGGAGAGCCGCTCTCGGCAATCCTTTTACCTTTACCGAGAGGCCTCTTGGTAAAGTTGTCAGTATCACCACAGGTTATTACCGAGAGGCCTCGCGGTAAAGGTGTCAGGTTCTACTGGTTGGTACACTTTTACCGAGAGGCCTCTCGGTAAAGGGTGCATGCTGGTCCAGTTTCACAGTCATTACCGAGAGGCACCCTCGGTAATGGTGTGCCCAGCAGCCTTTTTCATTTTTCTTTCTTTCCTGCAGCGAAACATATACAGCAGCAGCATATAGTTTATCACACATAGAACATGTCACATATATGCATCATTGAACAAAAGAAGCAATGATTCTGAAAAACATTCCACATAAAAGCAATAGTGCATAAAAGGTGAAATAGTAGTCAAGACACTCGACTACCACAAGTTTACAAGTCTCAAGATGCAAGAGTTCTCAACATACAAGGAACAGTTTCAAACATAGCATAACATGAAGTTCACACGATTTTGGAGATTGGAGTGATAACATCAACATTAGAAGGCATCATTCCGTTTGCTGCCCCAACTCCACCAACCGGAGTGATAACATCAACTTTAGAAGGCATCACTCCGTTTGCTGCCCCAACTCCACCAACTTGAGGTGGAACTACCGGAACATTGTTCGACCCTTGTGATGGGTTGAGCTGTGATGGATTGACCCAATAGTGAGATGAATGCATATGGTAATGCCGAAAATGGTGATAGAAATAGTCTGAACGAAACTCACAGTGTTCCACTCTGGCGTCGGTGGCATCTCTGGCACTGGTTGGCCTTGCATGGAATAAAGATTGGGCACCATATGTTGTAAAGACTTCACTAGATCATCTTGTGCCTTCAGCTTGGCCCGGTTTTCATCTCGTTCTTTCTCGGTGTCAATCAGTCGAGTCTACAATATGGCAATGCTAATGTCATTCATGTTGAAATGCAAATATGCAGGACCGTGAAGGATCAATGAAGAAGCACTGACCCGAATATCCTCAATAATGCTCACGGAATGTGGTACGTGACGCTCTACGGTAGGATTAGAGCCAGTACTCATAGCACGGAGCGTGTTGACTCTCGGAAGGGAGGAGGTTATGACAGAATCGAGGTGAACCGCCATCCGGCCATTCGGTCTACCGCCTGCCACGGCAATGGCCACAAGAGGGTCAAACGGTAGCACGTGAGGATCAGCGTCAGGCCCGTACGTCTCCTTCAATTTTTTGGTGTAGTTCTCTCCATCTGACCGGGCGTTAGAGCTGATCCAGTCCCTCTCCGGGTGGAGAGGGTCCTTGTCCTTGTCGTGTTTGGTACGTTTGATGGTCCATGCCTCGAAGTAAGTGATATCCTTGTCAGTGTCTTCTTTCTGCAAAAGAAAGCGATCCAAACAATCAAGGGAATGCTCACAAATGAAAGTGAACATGATGAAAAGAAAAGGATGTGGTTGCCTACATGTTTTGAGACGACACCTGGGATGGTGAGGTTGCCTTGACGGTGTCCTGGATAACCCATCAACTTACGCCATTGAGATATTGCTTTGTGTTCATTCTGCCACCCTGGATCTGTCCACCGTTCGACGATCTTCTCCCAGCACAGACGTTTGTCAGCGCACCACCGAGGAATCAGCTGTAAATTAAACAAATACATCTTAGTAAGGATTCTAATTTTGCGGTAATGTAGGGAATAGCAAGCATCCATCGTCACTTGCCTTGAAGTAATTGTCCCGTGAAAGATGCTTCCCTCGACCCTCCTGTTTGGAAATCCTCTGGTTGAGATAGTCCGCGTGATACTTGACCACTAACCGGACGCGCTCCTCATAGTGCATGTCGTGGACAAGTTTCTTGGCAATATTCTCAACCACCACATTTGCACGATCCTTCTGACCCTCAACACATGTATAGAAATCCTACAAACATGCATACATGTGAGAAGGGTTAAATCATGACTATGGCAAATTTAAACCTTTTGGTATTGACATTTAGGTGTTTGAAAGGACTTACCCAGAAATCGTTGACCACTCGCATGGCTCTGTTATCATAAACCCTCTGACGCATATCCAGGAAATCCGGTGCAAGTTTGTAGTGATCCCATGACCAAGCTGGCTCAATGATACCGTTCGGCAAAGTGACTAGTCGAGGATAATTTAACATACAAAGACCCCCAATGATGCCACTCAGCGACCGTGGCAGACGCCTCTCACCACCTTTTACTAAGCTTCTGCATTACGAAGAGTGAAGTCATATTATATGTGACGAAATGATAAAAGGTACAATTTATATGGGATGTGTCGAGATAACCAGTTACTTCTCTCCCATTGGTTTAATCAACACGTCTCTATACACATATGGACGTCTTGGAAGCTTTGAAGGACCACGCAGCCACACTTTCCCTCTGGAAGTAGTACTGATAGTCGAACCGCTTGGTTGCGAGCCGCTCACCTCGTGGTGCTCTGTCACCCGTGAGGGTCCATCCCCACCCTCAGAAACCTGACGAACAACCAGCCTCCTCTAGGCGGCGTCGTCCTCCACCACCTCCTCCTCCTCATCCTCCACCACCTCCTCCGCAAAATCCTCCTCGTCCTCCTCCTCACACAACTCATCCCCATCCTCTGTTTCCTCCTCCTGAGCACGGCAAAGCACTGCATAAGAGGGTCTAGGAGAAGAAAGAGGTGCTCTACTCCAGGCTGCTTTACGTAACCCTCGTCCGCCTCCTCCTCTTGCCTCATATACTCCCTCTACTCACCCCCCTACTCCCCCTCCTCGCCCCTCTCCTTGTCCGCCTCCTCCTCCTGCCTCACCTACTCCCCCTCCTCGTCCGCCTCCTCCTCCTGCCTCACCTACCCCCCTCCTCGTCCGCCTCCTTGTCCGCCTCCTCCTCCTGCCTCACCTACTCCCTCTCCTCGTCCGCCTCCACCTCGTCCGCCTCTTACTCCTCCCCCGCATGGTACTCGACCTTGTTTCGCATGTTTTTTCGGACGGGTGTCTAGACCTGCCAATCCTTTGGCCTCCTTGGCAGTTGTGGCAACCGATGAAGGAGCGGCCACCGCTTTCACCGGTCCAGCAAGTTGATCATTGTACATATCATTCACTTTTTTCAAACTTTCCTTTGGATTCTTGTTGCTACCTGTCATGTTTCAATCACCTGATACGAAGAAGAACAAACCAGTTAGTACAGATGATACTACTTGATGTAAATACAATAAATATATCACATATGAAGAATAAATGGAATTGTCACAATAATACATATACTTGCTACACACACAAATACATAGAGTTGTTGCACACACGAATACATAGAGTTGTTGCACACATGAATACATAGACTTGTTACACACATGAACACATAGAGTTGTGACACACATACATAGAGTTCTCACACGATTACATGGAGTTGTTAGAAATAAGGGTCAATATTAGGTGCAACATTTGGATCAGGGCTTTCATCATCGCTATCACGCCCGTTCAGACATTCATCCTCGAAGTCTTCAGGGGGGCCCTCATCCTCATCTAGCCCCATGTGCCATCGCATAAGTAATGCCAAATCTCGAGGGTCAGAAACATCCTCGTATTCGTCCTCTGCATTATCTACTTCCATGTCATAATGGCCTCATGTTCCATAGCATCATGTTCGTGATGCACACCATCATCTTCCTCTGCATCATCTTCGTCTTCGTCAGTGTCTGCTTCTTGAAAGAACTCTCCCTCGTATGTGTTAGGGTTTATATGGTAATCGTCCTTGTTTGGGGTAGGTACCTTGATACGCGGGGGTACCTTGTACACGACACCCCACTTCAAGAGATCGATATATTCCGTAGATGTGCACGCGTATGGGAGAAAAAACACTTGTGTAGCCTGTTGAGCCGTAATATAGACATCATTTCCTGCATATTTCGATGCTCGTTCAACTTCGACCAAGCCAATACTAGGGGTTCGTCTCACTTTCTCAGGATTGAGCCAGCTGCATCTGAATACGATGGGCTTCACTCCTTGCAAACCACAATACTGCAGGTCATAAATTTCTTCGATGGTTCCATAGTAGTGACGTCCATCTGTCCCTAGACAATAGACCGCACTAGTTATTGACCTTCGGTTGGGCCTCTCACGCGTGTGTTTATCAGTGTGGAAGCGATACCCATTCATGTCGTAAGCCTTAAATGACTTGGCCTCGTATTCAAAACCTTTGGCTACTTCTCTCACTTTGGCGTCCATATCAACCTCCTGATATGCCTACAAGATTAATAGGAGATTGTCTGGTTCATTAGTGGAAGCATTACCGGCAAGTAAGATCAACTTGAAGTAACATAAAGTTAGAAAAGTTACTTTTCTTGAGAACCAAGAAATGAAACCGCCATCAGCATTGGTATTTTCAAGAAGGTCTGCTGATTCTTCGTCGCTACGGGGCCGTGGTAGCTTCCAGAATTCGTTCTGGAATTCCCTAGCAATGGGAAGAATTCGAGTTATAACTCAAGACTAGTGAGTAGTTGTCAATAAAGGTGTTCTACACTTACTTTATGTACGGTTGCACTTGTTCCATGTTGGTTAAGACATAGATCATAATAGTCGACCACTCAGTAGGTGAAAGTTCTTGGGCTTCGGTCCACTTGCTTTGCCACATTGGCCTTCGAAGAGGCTAAGGTCGGAAACATTACTGGTGGTTTCTTCATTTTAACGAGGAGCTAGATTTAACCTAGTCTGAATACTGTCATGATAGTACTTTGTCGTGGTCGTGGCCACCTCCTCGTTCAGGTATGCCTCGGCTATGGAGGCTTCAATGCGGGCTTTATCCTTATATTTCCCACTAAGATGCTTGAACTCCCATTCAGGTGCATACTGCCATCGGAACTGCACAGGTCCTCCTATTCCAGCCTCATACGCAAGATGTAAGATCATATGTTGCAACGGGTTAAAGAAACCTGGCGGAAATATCATCTCTAACTTGCATAGCAACTCAGGTGCTTGTTCCTCCAACTTTGCAACCACTTCATAATCCAGTTCTTTGGCACAAAGCTGACGAAAGAAGTAGCTCAACTCCGCCAGCACTCGCCAAATATCCTCTCTGACATACCCTCGAATCATCACAGGCATTATCCGCTCAAGCCATACATGGTAGTCATGACTCTTGAGGCCTCCTATTCGCTTTGTAGCCATATTCACTCCCTTCATGATATTAGCTGCATATCCATCAGGGAAGTACAAGTTGTTCACAATCCATTGGAGAATTTCCTTCCTTTGGGGCATTGAAGGGGTGAAAGGGGCTGGTAGCTTCTTCCAAGAATTACCTTTTGCACGAGGCACCAAATTTAATTTTGGCCTGTTGCATAGCTTGGCTTGATCGATCCTAGCCTGAATGTTATCCTTTGACTTCTCGGTGTCGAGGAGCGTGTCGAGTAAGGCCTCCGCAATATTTTTTTCAGTGTGCATTACATCAATGTTGTGTAGAAGTAGAATATCTTTAAAGTAAGCGAGCCTCCATAAGCTTGGAATGTGAGTCCACTGCTGTGTCTCTCCATATCCCACAAAACCTTTCACATCGAGCTTTTCCTCGAGAGCATCTAACTCATCCTTAAGCTGGGCACCGGTCATAATAGGTGGTGGCGGGTCATCAACAATAACACCTTTTTGGAAGTGCATAGCGTCTTGTCTGTACGGGTGATCAAGACGAAGGAACTGCCGATGTTGGTCAAAGCATACATACTTGTGACCCTTAGCCAGCCAAATGAAAGTCACACGCTGTCGACACACTGGGCAAGGCCACTTCCCCTTTACACACCAACCACAAAATATTGCATGTGCCGGTAGGTCATGTAGCGATGTGTGGTATCGGATATGCATATTGAAGTGCTTCTTTGAAACGGCATCGTATGTCCGGAACCCATTGTTCCAAGCAACAAGTAAGTCATCCACCAATGGCTCCATATACACACTCATATGCTTCCCGGGATAATTAGGACCTGGAATTATCAACGTCAGGAACATGTGATTTTGCTCCATGCAAACGCCAGGGGGCAGCTTCAGGGGGATAACATATACTGGCGAACAACTGTATATGGCAGCCATCAAACCATATGGATTGAACCCGTCAGGTGTTATTCCAACAGCTACACTCTTCCAGTCATCTGTTTTCTTATGAATTTCAACAAATTTCTTTAATTCTTCACCATCCCGTGGATGATGTATCTTTTTTGTATTGTACATCTTCCCTTCGGTGGCCCATCTCATATATTGGGCAGTTTCCTCGGTCATATAAAGCCACTGGATCCTTTCTGTGAATGAAAGATATCGAAGGATATTGACAGCAATTGTGAGCTGCCTCTTGCTACCATCATCATCTATTGCCTCAATATACCTAGAGGATTTGCACTTGACACAATAATTCGTATCCTTATGTTCATTTCGAAATAACATGCATCCGTTTGGACAAGCATGTATTTTCTCATACGGCATCTTAAGTGAACCGAGGATTTTGTTCGACTCATACATGTTCTTTGGCAATATATTTTCTTTAGGCAATAGGCTAGCAATAACTGACAATAACTCATTCAAGGAAATTATGCTCATGTTATGGTTTGCCTTCAGGGCCATTAGGCATGCAATGCCATCTAGTTGAGTAACCTCTGTATGGGCGTGAAGGGGTTTCTGTGCCGCAAACAAAGCTGCATGATACTCTTCAGGGCTTTCCGGCGGCTCCTCGGAGTTCGGGTCCTCCCGCGGATCCGCATGGCGGTTGTCATCTAACAGGTTTTCAATCCGAGTATCATATTCGCCGGTGCGTTGTCGCACCACCTCTGCCCTGGACAATTCTGTCTCACCGTGAAAGATCCACCGGTAATAGCCTGGCGTAAACCCCTATTTGCCTAAGTGTTTGAAGGAAATATGCCCTAGAGGCAATAATAAAGTTATTATTTATTTCCTTATATCATGATAAATGTTTATTATTCATGCTAGAATTGTATTAACCAAAAACATAATACTTGTGAATACATAGACAAACAGAGTGTCACTAGTATGCCTCTACTTGACTAGCTCGTTGATCAAAGATGGTTATGTTTCCTACCATCGACATGAGTTGTCATTTCATTAACGGGATCACATCATTAGGAGAATGATATGATTGACTTGACCCATTCCGCTAGCTTAGCACACAATCGTTTAGTATTCTGCTATTGCTTTCTTCATGACTTATACATGTTCCTATGACTATGAGATTATGCAACTCCCTTTTACCGGAGGAACACTTTGTGTGCTACCAAACGTCACAACGTAACTGGGTGATTATAAAGGTGCTCTACAGGTGTCTCCGAAGGTACTTGTTGGGTTGGCGTATTTCGAGATTAGGATTTGTCACTCCGATTGTCGGAGAGGTATCTCTGGGCCCACTCGGTAATGCACATCACTATAAGCCTTGCAAGCATTGCAACTAATGAGTTAGTTGCGGGATGATGTATTACAGAATGAGTAAAGAGACTTGCCGGTAACGAGATTGAACTAGGTATTGAGATACCGACGATCGAATCTCGGGCAAGTAACATACCGATGACAAAGGGAACAACGTATATTGTTATGTGGTCTGACCGATAAAGATCTTCGTAGAATATGTGGGAGCCAATATGAGCATCCAGGTTCCGCTATTGTTTATTGACCGGAGACGTGTCTCGGTCATGTCTACATAGTTCTCGAACCCGTAGGGTCCGCACGCTTAAAGTTTGATGACGGTTATATTATGAGTTTATGTGTTTTGATGTACCGAATATAGTTCGGAGTCCCGGATGTGATCACGGACATGACGAGGAGTCTCAAAATGGTCGAGACATAAAGATTGATATATTGGAAGCCTATATTTGGATAACGGAAGTGTTCCGGTTGAAATCGGGATTTTACCCGAGTACCGGGGGTTACCGGAAACTCCCCGGGGGTTTAATGGGCCTACATGGGCCTTAGTGGAGAAGAGGAGGGGCGACCCTCCCCCTCTAGTCCGAATTGGACAAGGAGGGTGGGGGGCGGCGCCCCCCTTTTCCTTCCTCTCTACCTCCTCCTTCCCCCTTCTCCTACTCCAACTAGGAAAGGAGGGAGTAGGACTCCTCCTGGCGCGCCTCCTCCTGGCCGGCCGCCTCTCCCTCCCTTCCTCCTTTATATACAGGGGCAGGGGGGCACCCTAGAGACATAGCAATTGATCATTGATCTCTTAGCCGTGTGCGGTGCCCCCCTCGACAATATCATAGCAGTGCTTAGGCGTAGCCCTGCGTCGGTAGAACATCATCGTCGTCACCACGCCGTCGTGCTGACGGAACTCTCCCTCAAAGCTCGGCTGGATCGGAGTTCGAGGGACGTCATCGAGCTGAACGTGTGCTGAACTCGGAGGTGTCGTACGTTCGGTACTTGGATCATTCAGATCGTGAAGACGTACGACTACATCAACCGCGTTGTGCTAACGCTTCCGCTTTCGGTCTATGAGGGTACGTGGACAACACTCTCCCCTCTCGTTGCTATGCATCACCATGATCCTGTGTGTGCGTAGGAAAATTTTGAAATTACTACGTTCCCCAACAGTGGTATCTGGGCCTGGTTTTATGCGTAGATGTTATATGCACGAGTAGAACACAAGTGGGTTGTGGGCGATATAAGTCATACTGCTTACTAGCATGTCATACTTTGGTTCGGTGGTATTGTTGGATGAAGCGGCCTGGACCGACATTACGCGTACGCTTACGCGAGACTGGTTCTACCGACGTCCTTTGCACACAGGTGGCTGGCGGGTGTCAGTTTCTCCAACTTTAGTTGAACCGAGTGTGGCTACGCCCGGTCCTTGAGAAGGTTAAAACAACACTAACTTGACAAACTATTGTTGTGGTTTTGATGCGTAGGTAAGAATGGTTCTTGCTCAGCCCGTAGCAGCCACGTAAAACTTGCAACAACAAAGTAGAGGACGTCTAACTTGTTTTTGCAGGGCATGTTGTGAGGTGATATGGTCAAGGCATGATGCTATATTTTATTGTATGAGATGATCATGTTTTGTAACCGAGTGATCGGCAACTGGCAGGAGCCATATGGTTGTCGCTTTATTGTATGCAATGCAATCGCCCTGTAATGCTTTACTTTATCACTAAGCGGTAGCGATAGTCGTAGAAGCATAAGTTGGCGAGACGACAACGATGGTACGATGGAGATCAAGGTGTCGCGCCGGTGACGATGGTGATCATGACGGTGCTTCAGAGATGGAGATCACAAGCACAAGATGATGATGGCCATATCATATCACTTATATTGATTGCATGTGATGTTTATCTTTTATGCATCTTCTCTTGCTTTGATTGACGGTAGCATTATAAGATGATCTCTCACTAAATTATCAAGGTATAAGTGTTCTCCCTGAGTATGCACCGTTGCGAAAGTTCTTCGTGCTGAGACACCACGTGATGATCCAGTGTGATAGGCTCTACGTTCAAATACAACGGGTGCAAAACAGTTGCACACGCGGAATACCTAGGTTAAACTTGATGAGCCTAGCATATGCAGATATGGCCTCGGAACACTGAGAGTGAAAGGTCGAGCGTGAATCATATAGTAGATATGATCAACATAGTGATGTTCACCATTGAAACTACTCCATCTCACGTGATGATCGGACATGGTTTCGTTGATTTGGATCACGTGATCACTTAGAGGATTAGAGGGATGTCAATCTAAGTGGGAGTTCTTAAGTAATATGATTAATTGAACTTAAATTTATCATGAACTTAGTACCTGATAGTATTTTGCTTGTCTATGTTGATTGTAGATAGATGGCCCGTGCTGTTGTTCCGTTGAATTTTAATGCGTTCCTTGAGAAAGCAAAGTTGAAAGATGATGGTAGCAATTACACGGTCTGGGTCCATAACTTGAGGATTATCCTCATTGCTGCACAGAAGAATTATGTCCTGGAAGCACCGCTAGGTGCCAGACCTGCTGCAGGAGCAACACCAGATGTTATGAACGTCTGGTAGAGGAAAGCTGATGACTACTCGATAGTTCAGTGTGCCATGCTTTACGGCTTAGAACCGGGACTTCAACGATGTTTTGAACGTCATGGAGCATATGAGATGTTCCAGGAGTTGAAGTTAATATTTCAAGCAAATGCCCGGATTGAGAGATATGAAGTCTCCAATAAGTTCTACAGCTGTAAGATGGAAGAGAATAGTTCTGTCAGTGAGCATATACTCATTTGATTCAACTGGGAGTTAATCTTCCGGATGATAGCATCATTGACAGAATTCTTCAATCAATACCACCAAGCTACAAGAGCTTCGTGATGAACTATAACATGCAAGGGATGGATAAGATGATTCCCGAGCTCTTCGCAATGCTAAAGGCTGCGGAGGTAGAAACCAAGAAGGAGCATCAAGTGTTGATGGTCAACAAGACCACCAGTTTCAAGAAAAAGGGTGTTGGGGATATAACTACTGGTGTCACCCGCCCAGGAGGGGCCGGGTTACATTGAGACGATCATCGCATGAAGCCCAGAATCAAGCTCGAAGGTGGCGGGTCAGTAATGGGCTTAAGGCCCAGAGGCGGCTTAAGGCCCATAGTGGTAAACCGCCGCAAGGCGTGACTTGTAGTGTAAGGCAAGAATAGTTAAGAGTCCGAGCCGGACGCTGTTTATAAGCCGGCCAGGACTCTGAGAGCCGCCGGGCGTTAACCTCTCTATATAAAGGGACGACCCGGCGGCGGTTCAGGACAGGTAAGATCAGATCGATAGCCAAGCAGAGCGTTTTTAGCTCCTGGTCATCGAAACCCTAAGCAATACCACCTCAACTGGAAGTAGGCTTTTACCTTCAACGTAAGGGGCCGAACCAGTATAATCTTCGTGTCCTTTGTCCCGTTTAACCCCTTTAAGCTTCCTAGCAGCGATGGCTCCACGACTAAGTCCTTGCTCGAGGACATCTGCCGTGACAATTCCACGACAGTTGGCGCCCACCATGGGGCCAGCGCACGGTGGATTTGAGTTCTTGAAGGGCAGCTTCGAAGGGCTCAAGGGATACGCTGTGGGCCGGATGACCAAGAGTCGTCGCGGCAAGCTCTACATCGACGATGCAAGCTGGGGCCCCGACGCCGGCTCAATCGAGTACGGGTACCGGGTCCCCTTCGGCGGAATCCACGTTTTCATTGGCAAGATTGGCGAGCCGGGCCCTGAGCCGTCTCGATGAGGTCGCCGCCCGGACTCTGCCTGCCTTAAGGCGTGCTTTCGTGGGATGCGTCCATGGAGGACTCTCTGAAGGATTCGGATCTGGCGATGAGACGGCCGCTCGCTCTGACGACGAGTCGTCCACAGATGAGACCAACTCGTTATATCAGCTTCAAGATGGCAGGCTCAAGGGTTGTTCCGATGGCGACAGTATTCCGGACCCCTTCCAGCTGCCCAGCCGGGTTGGAATTTTCATGGCCGGCGCACAACCTGTTCAAAACCCCGCTGCTGGGGCAGGGGGCCCTGCGCACTCACCGGCTCAGGTGCTAATGGATCTCACAGATAAGATAACGGCCCTGTTAACCGCTACGGTCGTCCCAGCGGATCAAGCTCAGCATGATGCAGAGGTGGCACAGTTAAAGTTGGATATAGCGAGAGCGAAGGAAGATCTGGCAGCGGAAGGGATCAGGATGGCCGCAGAGCGGGCGGCTCTCGACGCTCAGACTCAGCTGATTCAGGCGCAGTCTTTCCGGCTCACGATGGATCAGAACGCATCCAATGAGATCATGAGAAGGAGGCATCAGAAGGCTCAATCTCGACTCCCTCCGGTTTACGATCCTCGAAACCTCTTCAACACGCCTGGTGCCAGGCCCAGTAACCCGCTAGAGATCACGGCACCCAGGGCTGGAACGCCGATTCAGTCGCAAGTGATGGGGCCTCCCCGTGTGAACACTACCCCGCCTCAGTACGTGCCAATACCACCGGGTCATTATGCCAACCCGTTGGAAAACATGGTCGCCGCGGCGGCGCGACTGGCGGCTCTCCCAATCGAGGGCGACTCTCCAACGGCGGTCGAAACCCGCCGGGTTAGAGAACTTCTTCAGACGGCTCTAGCGCAATAGGAGGCATATTCATATAGCCGGGACATGATTCATTCAACCCCTCGTCCAGGCCGGAGCCCAAGTTATAGCAGACAGATGGTTTCAGCGACCGGCTCAAGCAACGTCCGGCGCCGTGACTTGCCAGCAGGCCACGGCCCGGCTCATAATGGAGCCTTTAACGCGGTAGACCCAGACAGGGCGCAGCAAGAGGCGGAGCCGATGCCTCAGTTGACGGCTTACCAGCCCCTCCCGGTTTATCCGACGGCTTCTATCGAGGCGGGTATGCCTGCGAGGACCAGAGGTGTCCCTTGTCTGGTGCCGGCTCTCCGTAATGAACGTCTGCCCAAGGATTTCAAAGGACCTAGGAAGGTACCTAATTACACGGCTGATTTGCAACCTGGAGCATGGATCGAGAGCTACGAGATGGCTATGGAGTTGCTAGAGGTCAGCAAAGCGGCAATGGCCAAATACTTCACCATGATGTTGGATGGGACCGCCCGCACTTGGTTGAAAGGACTGCCGCCTAATCCTATCGGGTCATGGGCAGAGCTAAAAGCCCGGTTCATCCAAAACTTCAAAGATACATGTAGGCAATCTATGTCAATTGTGGATTTGACTAACTGCAAGCAGCAGGAGGGCGAGTCTACAACCCATTGGGTTCGCCGGGTCAAAGAGATAATACATTCCTCTGATAAGAGGGATGCCGGCTCTGCAGTTTTAATGTTGGAGCAAAATTGTCGTTTTGCACCCCTGAAGATGAAGCTCATGCGGCTCAAGCGCGATTGCAATGATATGGGTACGCTGATGGCGGCTCTGGTCAAGTACGCCGACTCTGATAGTACCAAGGATCCCGCGTCGGATGATGAAAGGACAGGGAAGGTGAAGAAGAACGGCAATGGCAAGGGCCCTGAGCATAACCCGGCGAACCAGGGAGCTAACAAACGTAAGGCTGATGGCAGTATGGAGTTTGTGGCCAACGCCAATGCACAGGGTAACAACCACCGACGTAAGGGGAGACCACCTCCCCGAGCCGGCGGGTCAGGCCCGACGCTTGAGCAGTTGTTGAATGAGCCTTGTCCAAGGCATGGCTCTAGGGAGAAGCCGGCCACTCATCTATGGAAAGACTGCGCCATCATGAAAGCCTTCAAAAATTCCAACACTTTTAATGGCAACAATGGGCAGGGCGGCGGCTCAGGCGCCGGCGGCTTTCATGGCCCGGGCGGCGGCTCAAATTCCAATTCTCAGAATTTTCAAGGGGGTTTTAATCAGCAATCTGGCCAGGGTAATCAGCAGCAGCAGCAGGGGGATACCAGACCAATCCAAAGCAGCTCAATGGTGGACAGTATCATGTGTTCACTACCAGTCTGTGCAAGCGAGACCAGAAGCTTCATAAGAGGGCTGTAAATGCTGTTGAGCCGGCGGTTCCCTGCTATTTAAGATGGTCTGAGCAGCCTATTGTATGGAGTAGGGAAGATCATCCTCCCCGGGTTGATAATCCTGGTTACCTGGCCTTGGTGGTGGCTCCTCAGGTTGGGGGGTATAAATTCACTGAAGTGCTCATGGACGGAGGCAGCAGCATCAACATCCTCTATTATGAGACCTTCCATCGTATGGGATTAGCTGATAAAAACCTCAGCCAGTCCAACACTATTTTCCATGGGGTGGTGCCCGATAAGTCGGCATATCCAGTCGGTAAGATCGAGCTGGAAGTAGCCTTCGGAGATGAGTACAATTACAGGGCGGAAAAACTAACCTTTGAGGTGGTTAAAATAAGAAGCCCGTACCATGCTTTATTTGGGCGGCCGGCTTACGCCAAGTTCATGGCATGGCCATGTTACATGTATTTGCAGCTCAAGATGCCGGGTCACAATGGGGCCATTACGGTTCATGGCAGCCGAAAGATAGCCTTGGAGTGTGAGGAAGGTGACGCTACTTACGCTGAATCTGTTTGCGCAACAGAGGAGTTCAAGTTTTACAAGGATAATGTTGACCCGGCAGATATGACGTCTTTGAAAAAGTCAACCAGGGAGCATGAGCCGGTAATGAAATTTAAGTCGGCCGATGAGACTAAACTTGTTGACTTTGTTCCGGGTGACTCATCTAAGCAGTTCAGCATCAGTGCCAATCTGGATTCGAAATAGGAAGGCGCGCTCATCGAGTTCATCCATGAGAACAGGGACATCTTTGCATGGAAACCTTTTGACATGCCGGGTGTCCCAAGGGAACTCGCTGAGCACACTCTCAATATTGATCTGAAATTTAAGCCAGTCAGGCAATTCCTCCGGCGGTTTAATGAGGAGAGGCGGAAAGCCATTGGTGAGGAGGTAGCCCGGCTCTTGGCGGCCGGGTTTATCGTTGAAGTCTTTCATCCAGAATGGTTAGCTAACCCGGTGCTCGTGCTCAAGAAGAACGGCACCTGGCGTATGTGCGTGGATTATACGGATTTAAACAAGGCTTGTCCGGCTGATCCTTTTGCTCTCCCTCGTATTGATCAAATTATTGATGCTACGGCGGGTTGTGAGCGTTTGAGTTTTTTGGATGCGTATTCTGGTTACCATCAGATCAAAATGGCTGTTAAGGACCAAGAGAAGACGGCGTTCATTACTCCTTTTGGAGCCTTCTGTTATGTATCTATGCCTTTTGGGCTCAAGAGTGCACAGGCGACTTACCAGCGTTGCGTGCAGAATTGTCTTCATAATCAGATTGGGCGCAACGTTCATGCCTATGTGGATGATATCGTGGTCAAATCCAGAAAGAAGGAGACCTTGATAGATGATCTGAGAGAGACCTTTGATAATCTCCGGGTCTACAAGATGATGCTTAACCCGGCCAAGTGTGTCTTTGGTGTTCCTGGAGGCAAGCTCTTGGGTTTTCTGGTTTCTCACAGAGGCATTGAGGCTAACCCAGAGAAGATCAAGTCAATCACCTCTCTGGCTAAGCCGGCGTGCATAAATGACGTCCAGCGTCTGGCGGGTCGCATCGCTGCTTTGAGCCGGTTGGGTGAAAAGGCCATGCCACTGTATCAGATGATGAAGAAAACAGATGACTTTGTTTGGAATGATGCTGCTAATGCTGCTTTTGAGGATTTGAAAAAACAACTAGCTGAGCCGCCAGTCCTTGCTGCTCCTGCCGACAAGGAGCCTTTATTGTTGTATGTCGCCGCTAACACACGAGCCGTCAGTGTAGCTGTGGTGGTGGAGCGTAAGGAAGCGGGTAAGGAGCATCCGGTTCAGCGGCCGGTTTACTACATCAGTGAAGTACTCATTGAGTCCAAACAACGATATCCACATTGGCAGAAGCTTGTTTATGGGGTGTTCATGGCAAGCCGGAAGCTTAAGCATTATTTCTAGGGCCACCCTATCACTGTGGTCAGTTCTGCTCCCCTAGGAGATATCATCCAAAATAGAGAAGCCACAGGAAGAGTTGCTAAGTGGGCTATAGAACTTGGGCCTCATGGTCTAAAATACGTGCCACACACTACTATCAAATCTCAAGCATTGGTGGATTTCATCAACGATTGGACAGAGCTGCAGGTGCCTGAAGAGAAACCGGATAATACATACTGGACTATTCACTTTGACGGGTCCAGGCAATTGGAGGGCTCGGGGGCTGGAGTTGTGTTAGCTTCCCCTCGAGGTGACAAGTTTCGTTATGTACTACGGTTGATGTTTCCCTGTACTAACAATGCAGCTGAGTACGAGGCCTTGCTCCATGGTCTTCGGATGGCTAAGGAGATGAGCTTAAGCCGGGTAAGGTGTTTTGGCGACTCAGATTTAGTGGCCCAACAAGTATCAGGCAAGTGGGATTCCAAGGATCCCCTCATGGCGGCTTATCGCCGCGCAGTTGATGCCATTGCTGGACACTTTCAGGGTTACCAAGTAGAGCACATCGATCGCAGAAAGAACGAGGCGGCTGATGCATTAAGCCGGCTGGGCTCTTAGCGAAAGCCGGTGCCGCCTAATACTTTCTTGGATATTCTACATAACCCTTCTGTCAAGTTGCCTACAGAGGAAGACTTGGCTGTTCCTGACCCAGAAGCACAGTTGGTGGCGGCTCTCCATGTTATCCCTGATTGGACAGTGCCATACTTAGCTTTCATGACATGGGGAGAATTTCCTGAGGATGAAACTTTGGCCAGACAAATAACCCGGCGGTCTAAGTCAATGATAATTATCAATGGCGAGTTGCATCATCGCAGTGTCACTAGAACTTTTCAGCGTTGTGTTTCCTCTGAGGAAGGTCAAGCAATTTTACGTGAGATTCACGAGGGGGATTGTGGCCATCATGCCGGCTCAAAATCCCTTGTGGCCAAGGCTTTTCGTCATGGTTTTTATTGGCTGACGGCTCATGCTGACGCAGAGGACTTAGTCAGTAAATGTGACAGTTGTCAGTAGTTCTCATGACGTGCTCACGTGCCGGCTCAAGAGTTGAGGATGATTCCAATCACTTGGCCGTTTGCAGTCTGGGGGCTTGATATGGTTGGGCCTTTCAAAAGGTCCAAAGATAAGAAGACCCACCTCTTGGTGGCGGTTGACAAGTTCACAAAGTGGGTTGAGGCAGAGCCCGTTAGTAAGTGTGACGCAGCCACGGCGGTTCAGTTCATGAAAAAGGTGATATTTCGCTTTGGTTTTCCACATAGCATTATAACTGACAATGGTACCAATCTGTCTAAAGGCGCCATGGAGGAGTTTTGTCAACGAGAGCATATTCGGCTTGATGTTTCATCAGTGGCTCACGCTCAATCCAATGGTCAAGCTGAGAGAGCCAATCAGGAAATCTTGAAGGGCATCAAGCCCCGGCTTTTGGTCCCTTTGCAACGGACGCCGGGTTGTTGGGTGGAGGAGTTACCCTCCGTGTTATGGAGCATCAATACTACTCCTAACAGGTCTATGGGTTACATGCCTTTCTTCATGGTTTATGGAGCGGAGGCGGTCCTCCCTAGCGACATCCGTCATGACTCGCCTCGAGTGGCGGCTTATGTCGAGGCGGACAATGAGCAGGCGCGTCAAGATGCTCTTGACTTGTTGGACGAACAACGTGACATAGCAGCAGCTCGCTCGGCGATTTACCAACAAGACCTGCGCCGCTGTCACAGCCGCCGGGTTAAGTCCAGGGTCTTTCAGGAAGGTGATCTGGTGCTCCGGCTAATCTAGGATCAAACAGACGCACACAAGTTATCCCCGCCTTGGGAAGGGCCCTTTGTGGTCAGCAAGAACTTGCACAACGGGTCATATTACCTTATCGATGTTCGGGAGCGCAAAGATTCACGTAAGTCGGAGGAGGAGACCCGCCGGCCGTGGAACATAGCTCAGCTTCGGCCTTATTACACTTGAGCCACCGGCTCTCATAATGTACATATTTCTATAGCCATGTATATATTGTGGTAAATAATAAAGCAGGACCTCTGTCCTTTTTTCCTCCAAAGGTAAATGCATCATTGTTATTTTCATTGTAATATTACATGGTCACTTGGAGGTTGATCCGGCTTATGATCGTATTCGAATCTAGCCATCAAAAATATGATCATTCGGGGGCTTCCTGTTCAAACATAGGTCGTATTCGAACCAAAGAGAACATAGCTGTCGATACCCACTTGATTGGCATATTGCCGAGCTCATTGGGGAGTTTTTCTTGATCATATTTGAATCATAGCTTAACCCCCTTTTGGGAACTGACATGGATCGTATTCGAATCAGCGTCATTAAACAACTCTCAAGGTCATTTGGGGGCTTCCTGTTCAAACATAGGTCGTATTTGAACCAAAGAGAACATAGCTGTCGGTACCCTCTTGATCGGCAATGCCAAAGCCACTAGGGGCTATATGATCGTATTCAAATCTTAGCTTAACCCCTTTGGGACGGTTCTCTGGTCGTATTCGAATCAGAAGCCTCCAAATTTTTGACATCTTTTTGTTGCAAACAAGTTCTTTTGATCATATCAAAAGTATTCAAGGGTGGTTCTAATTCCACCGGCTTAACCTTGATTAATAATGTTGATGGCACATAATAAGTATTATAAGTGCTGGTGAGCCGGAGTTCTCAACCTCATTATTCGTGTTGCATAAACCGGAAGTGTATTTGAAGGCTCGCAGGTATGCTATTATGGTATCTCGAAGATATAATTGAGAGCCGGTTTATTATGACTTTGATTCATATTCCGGGTTATATGACTCTCCGTGCGGTAAGCCGCCTAGAGACTTTTGACTTGTTTTCTATACAGGACAATTAAAGACAGCTATTTAAAACTTAAGGAAAGCAGAGGATCAAACATAACCCGGAAAAATATAAAGGAGCAGTTTAAATGGAGTTAAGCACTACACACGTGCACGATGGCACGACAAAATTAAGTGTTCATCCTACTCTATTACATGATTCCCCGAGTCCGAAAGGTGAGGCATCGTCTTTTAAGACATCATATGAGCCGCCTGCGAGATCAAGGGCGTTGTTGGCCTGAGGTTTCCGGGTCATCCCTCTCCGCTCCTCCGGCTGTGTCCATGACCTGGAAGGTTGATGATTTCTAGTCAATGCCACTCAAGGCTTCGAATTGAGCCTCATCATCAATTAACCGAGCCGGGTCAACTTCAGGGGCGAAGGTATGCTTATGAGTCGGAGGAATCAGGCTGACTGCTTCATAGCATGGTGTTAGGATCCTCTGATTCTCCGCGTCATAGCCCGGTTGATACTTGGTAAGGTCTGTATCATTACCAATCAAAGTGGCCACCGGGCGCACGCTCTTCACACAGGCGGCGAAGTCTTTCTGGTCAAAAGGGGTGCCGTCTTCCTTCAAACTGGGGTATCCAAGGGCGATGTCGGCCGGGTCTAGCTCCGGTAGAAACGCCTTGGCCCGGCTCAGAGCGGCTATAGCTCCGGCTCTTGCAGAAGCCCGTCTCAACTCTTGGAAGCGTTGAGGAAGTACGGCAAGCCGCCTGAGTACATCCGCCAGGTGAGTGGGAACTTCATTTGACAGAGCCACAACGGCTAAGGCACGCCGTGACCCGGTGTAAAGTTGCTCTACCAAGGTATAAACCGCCTTCAATTTGGTCAGCACATTTTGATTAAGATTGGAGCTCCTGGGGCCTGCATGATAAAGTCAGGTGAGTTGATGGCAATGGTGATACTTATGGGAAATGAATGATGTAAGCTAGTTAGAAACTTACAGAGTAACTTACCGAAGATTGCGGAGACCATCTGAGATACATGGCGTTTTAAGCCGGAAAGTTCGGCGGTTCTTTCAGTAAGAGCGGCCTCCGCTTTTTCGGCCCGGCTGAGCAAGGCAGTTTTCTCATCCGCCCAGGCTTTTCTTTCTGCTTCAAACTTTTTCTTCAGTTTCTCTTGTGCAGATACACTGAATTCAAATTTGGCATTGGCCTTTTGGGTCTCACTTTCCTGAGTCTTCAGGCAGTTCTTTATATCAGAGATTTCCGATTCAAATTTCTTACAGGCGGCTTGTACAAATTCCGGGTTACAGTTAGGGTGATTATAATGCAACATTAAGTCCCAAGCACTTTGCAAGCAAAGACACTTGGCACTTGGGGGCTAATGTATGCTGAAAAGCTCTATTTACAGTGCCGGTTCATGAAAATAAGTCCCAAGCACTTTGCAGGTAAAGGTACTTGGCACTTGGGGGCTAATGTGTAAAGTTGCTCAACTACTTGATTAAAGTAAGGAAAGAACCGGGTCAACTATGTTGTTTAAACCGGCCCTTGAGTGTTACCAGGTAAGCCGGTTTTCTTGCAGTAATTATTAAGCCGGTATTAAGTCTACAACATATTTTATCATAAGTCATAGACTTGGGGGCTGGCATGGTAAGGATAACTATGGAGTGAGCAAGAGAGTCATACCTCAGATTTTTGCTGTATTTGCTTCACCATATCAATTTCCAGGTCCCGGCTGTTGTGCACTTGCTTAACATAGCCGGAGACAATATCTCCAATGCTCAGATTAGCATAGTCAGCGATGTCCAGCCTGGCCCTGCGGCGTTCCAGAAGTTCTTCCTTGGCAGAGCATCTAGCTAACACGGTGGGTCTTCCCGGTTCGACAAACTCTGTCCGGGTGATTACAACGTCCGGATCATCTGGATGAGCCGGGCTGGGGATCTCCGGGTTATCAGAACCTTCCATGACTTGTTCATCAGATGGAGCAGTGGTGGTTTCAGGAGCTGGTGCAGACGGCGGCTCTGAGCAGAAGCCTCAGGTTCAGTTAGGACCGGCTCTTCGGCCGGCTTATTTTTCTTCGCCCTCTTGCTGGGCTTTACTTGCACACTGAAAGTCAAAGAGTTAGTGCAAAACATGAGTAAGATAAGCACAAAGTAAGCTGATCATCATTACCCGGGTGCGGTCTTGAAGGCCGGCAAGCTAGACTGCATTGAGTCGCCGGAGGAAGGTGAAGTTCCCTGGTAGTTTGAATCAGAAGAATTGAGTGGTTGACGAGTGACGCCCGCCAAAGGATGAAAAGGATATAAGTCGGAGATAACCTCAGTCCGGCGCTTCCTTGTTGCTTCGGGTAAGCCGGAGGAGAGGTCTGCGTCTTTGCTGGTCCGGGTCTGCCTCCGGCTCTCATAATTCTGTCGCTTCAAAAGAAATTGAGGATCTTGATAAGCTAAAGGATGTGAAAATCTTACTTTCCTGGTTACTCTTCGAACTTTCCGTTTCGGCAAAGGTTCGGAGTCGGATGAAATTATAGTTACCTCTTCATTCACTTCATGCCTTGTTCCAGTGTCCTCCTGCTGATAATCCGTGTCAATAAGATGGTTAAAAAAGGAGCCTAAAGAGTCAAGAGCTACCTCTGACTCGGAGGTGTCTTCGAGACGAAGCAGGTCCGAGGCGCTAGGTTTACTCCCCTTCTTACGGGGAGCGGCTTTCCTGGCGGCTTTTTAAACTTTTATGGCTTTCTTGGCAGCTTCGTGGTCATACTTGACCTTCCAGAATTTATCATTAGCCTGTAAAATAAAACAAAGGTTAGTAAGTTAAGACAAAATCGTTAAAATGGAAGGAGAAGCATTCAGGTCAATGGTTTACCGCTGGAGCCGGGTTAGTCTTGCAGAAAGGGCTTAAGCCCACTCTCCCGCAATCTGCCAGGCTCTCGTTCAGGAGCAACTTGGTTGTGTCATCAATGACGTCCTCAGGTAAGTTGTCTGGGCTGTGTCATAGAGGATCATCTTTCTGGCCTGTGTAATCACACATCAAGCCGGGGCGGCGGCTTAAAGGAATCACCCGCCAGGCAACCCAGACCCGGACCAGATCAATACCATTCAAGCCATTCCCCAGAAGAGCTTTAATTTTGTTGATGGTGGGTGTAAGTGGTTGACGTTCAGCTTGAGATAATTTGTCTGGCAAGGGGTGATTTGATTCCAGACGCAGGGCGCGAAAGCCGGGCAGAGGGTTCTCGTTAGGCGGAGAAGTGTCCTGGCAGTAGAACCATGTCTGGTTCCAATCTTTCGGGTGGCTTGGCGGCTCAGCATAAGGAAAGAGACAATCTCTCCGTCGTTGGATTGAAATTCCGCCAAGTTCCAAGCTAGGCCCGTTGGCACATTCATTCTGGCGGTTCAGGTAAAATAACTCCCTAAAGAGCAGCAAGCTGGGTTCTTCTCCGAGGTACACCTCATAGAACACTTGGAAGTTGCAGATGTTTGACACGGAATTGGGTCCGATGTCTTGAGGTCGCAGGTCAAAGAAGTGCAGGACATCTCTGAAGAATTTTGAGCCGGGAGGAGCAAAACATTGTTCTGCGAAGTATACCTTGGAGTATACCTTGGAGAAGAGCCCAGCCTACTGCTCTTTAGGGAGCTGTTTTATCTGAACCGCCAGAATGAGTGCGCCAACGGGCCTAGCTTGGAACTTGGTGGAATTTCAATCCAACGACGGAGAGATTGCCTCTTTCCTTATGCTGAACCGCCAAGCCACCCGAAGGACTGGAACCAGACATGGTTCTACTGCCAGGATACTTCTCCGGCTGATGAGAACCCTCTGCCCGGCTTTCGCGCCCTGCGTCTGGAGTCAAATCACCCCTTGCCAGACAAATTATCTCAAGCAGAGCGACAACCGCTTATCCCCTCCATCAAAAAGATTAAAGCTCTTCTAGGAAATGGTCTTAATAGTGTTGATCTGGTCCGGGTCTGGATTGCTTGGCGGGTGATTCCCTTGAGCCGCCGCCCCGACTTAATGTGTGACTACACGGGCCGGAAGGATGATCCTCTGCGGCACAGCCCCAACGACCTACCTGAGGACGTCGTTGACGACATGACCAAGTCCCTTTTGAACGAGAGCTTAGCAGACCGCGGGAGGACAGGCTTAAGTCCCTTCTGCAAGGCTAACCCGGCTCCGGTGATAAGCTACTGATCTGAGCACCTTACTTTCCATTTTAACAATTTTCATCTTAACCTCAAGAAACCTTTGTTGTATTTTTCAGGCTAATGATAAGTTCTGGAAGGTCAAGTATGATCATGAGGCTGCTAAAAAAGCCAGGAAGTTTAAGAAAGCCACCAGGAGAGCCGCTCCCCGCAAGAAGGGGAGTAAGCCTAGCGCCTCAGAGCTGCTTCAGCTGGATGACTCCTTCGAGTCAGAGGTAACCCTTTATTCTTACGCTCTTCTCTTGTTTTTTGTTTGTTCTTAACCACCTTATTGACATTGATTATCAGCAGGAGGACACCGGAGCGAGTAACCCGGTGATTGAAGAGGTAACTATACTTTCCTCCGACTCGGACCCCTTGCCAAGGCTGAAAGTCCGAAGAGTAACCCGGAAAGTAAGATTTTCCCATCCTTTAGCTTATCAAGATCCTCAATTTCTTTTGAAGCAACAGATTAATGAGAGCCGGAGACAAACCAGGGCCAGCAAGGATGCAGACCTCTCCTCCGGCTTACCCGAAGCATCAAGGAAGCGCCGGACCGAGGTTATCTCCCACTTATATCCTTTTCATCCTTTGGCGGGCATCACTCGCCAACCACTCAATTCTTCTGATTCAAACTATCAGAACACTTAACCTTCCTCCGGTGACTCCATGCAATCTAACTTGTCGGCTTTCAAGACTGCACCCGGGTAATGATAATCATCTTATTTTGTGCTTATCTTACTCATGTTTTTGCACTAACCTTTTGACTTTCAGCGCACAAGCAAAACTCAGCAAGTGGGCAAAGAAAAGTCACCCGGTCGAAGACCCGGTCTTGACTGAACCCAACGTCTCTGCTTCTGAGCCGCCATCTGCACCAGCTCCAGAAACCATCGCTCCAACTCAACAACAAGCCATGGAGAGTTCTGACAACCCGGAGATCCCCAGCTCAGCTCAACCGGCCGATGACCCGGATGCGGTGATTACCCGGACCGAATATGTTGAGCCGGGAAGACCCACTGTGCTGGCCAGATGCTCTGCTAAAGTAGAACTGCTGGAGCGCCGCAGGGCCAGACTGGATATCACTGACTACACTAACTTGAGCATTGGAGACATTGTTTCTGGTTATATTGGTCAAGTGCACAACAGCCGGGACCTGGAGATTGACATGGTGAAGCAGATACAGCAAAAATCTGAGGTACAACTCCCTTGTTTACTCCATAGTCATCCTTACCATGCTAGCCCCCAAGTCTATTACTTATGATAGAATATGTTATAGACTTAACTTCCAGCTTACCTTCATGAACCGGCACGATAAATAGAATCTTTCAGCATACATTAGCCCCCAAGTGCCAAGTGTCTTTGTTTGCAAAGTGCTTGGGACTTTAATGTTTCATGATAACCACTCAAACTGTAACTCGGAATTTGTACAGGCTGCCTGCAAGAAATTTGAATCGGAAATCTCTGAGCTGAAGAAGCGCCTGAAGACCCAGGAAACTGAGACCGGAAGGCCAATGCCAAATTTGAGTTCAGTGTTGCTGCACAAGAAAAACTGAAGAAGAAATTTGAAACAGAAAGAAAGACTTGGGCCGAGGAGAAGACTGCCTTGCTCAGCCGGGCCGAACAAGCGGAGGCTGCTCTGACTGAAAGAACCGCCGAACTCTCCGGCTTAAAACGCCATGTGTCACAGATGGTCTCCGCAATCTTCGGTAAGTCATTCTGCAAGCTTTTAACAAGTTTACATCATTCATGTCTCATAAATCCCACCATTGCCATTAACTCACCTCACTTTGCTATACAGGTCCCAGAAGCTCCAATCTTAATCAAAATGTTCTGACCAAGCTGAAGGCTGTTTACACCTTGGTGGAGCAACTCTACACCGGGTCACAGCGTGCTTTAGCCGTTGTGGCTCTGTCCAATGAAGTTCCGACTCACCTGGCAGACGTACTCAGGCGGCATGCCGTTCTTCCTCAACGCTTCCAAGAGCTGAGACGGGCTTCTGCGAGAGCCGGAGCTATAGCTGCTCTGAGCCGGGCCAAGGCTTTTCTCCCGGAGCTAGACCCGGCCGACATCGCTCTTGGATACCCCAGCCTGAAGGAAGACGGGACCCCCTTTGACCAGAAAGACTTCGCCGCCTGTGTGAAAAGCGTGCGCCCGGTGGCTACCTTGATTGGGAATGACACATATCTTACCAAGTATCAGCCGGGCTATGACGCGGAGAATCAAAGGATCCAAACTCCACGCTATGAAGCAGTCAGCCTGATCCCGCCGACTCGTAAGCACACCTTCGCCCCAGAAGTTGACCTGGCCGGGTTAATTGATGATGAGGCTCAATTTGAAGCTTTGAGCGGCATTGACTGGAAATCATCAACCTTCCAGGTCATGGGAACAGCCGGAGGAGCGGAGAGGGATGAGCCTAGAGCTTCAACCCAACAAGCATCTTGATTTCTTAGGCGGCTCATGGTTACACCTTAAAAACAATGCCTCACCTTTTGGACTCGGGGAGTCTTGTAATAGAGTAGGACAAACACTTAATTCCGTCGTGCCATAGCGCACGTGTGTAGCGTTTAACTCTGTTGAAGCTGCTCTTTTATATTCCTCCGGGTTATGTTTGTTCTTTTACTTTCCTTAAACGTAAAGAGCTGTCTTTAGTTGTCCTACATAGAAAGCAAATCACAAGTCTTTTAGGCGGCTTGCCGCACTGAAAGTCATATATTTTACAAATAACCCGAAATATGAACCAAAGTCATAAAAGACCGGCTCTCAATTATATCCTCGAGGTAACCATAACAGCATACTTGCAAGCCTTCAAGTACACTTCCGGTTTATGTAACCCAAATAGGAAGGTTGAGAACTCAACTCCGGTTCCCAGCATCAATAATGCTTATTGTGTGCTATCAACATTGTTAAACAAAATTAAGCCGGCGGAGTAAGAACCGCCCTTGCGCACTGTTGATATGATCAAAAGAACTTGTTGCACACCAAAAAACTTAGGGGCTTCTGATTCGAATACGACCAGAGAACCGTCCCAAAGGGGTTAAGCTAAGATTCGTATGCGATCATATAGCCCCCAGTGGCTTTGGCATTGCCAATCAAGAGGGTACCACCAGCTATGTTCTCTTTGGTTCTAATACGACCTATGTTTGAACAAGAAGCCCCCAAATGACCTTGAGAGTTGTTTAACGATGCTGATTCGAATACGATCCACGTCGGTTCCCAAAGGGGGTTGAGCTATGATTCAAATATGATCAAGAAAAACTCCCTAATGAGCTCGGCGATTTGCCAATCAAATGGGTATCGACAGCTATGTTCTCTTTGGTTCGAATACGACTTATTTTGAACAGGAAGCCCCCAAGTGATCATATTGTTAATGGCTAGATTCGAATATGATCATAAGCCGGATCAACCTCCAAGTGACCATGTAGTGTTGTAACAATAACACATTTGCCTTTGAAGGAGAAAAGGACAGAGATCCTGCTTTATTATTTATCATAATATATACATGGCTGTAGAAATATGTACATTACGAGAGCCGGCGGCTCAAGTGTAATAAGGCCGAAGCTGAGCTATGTTCCACGGCCGACGGGTCTCTTCCTTCGACTTACGTGAATCTTTGTGCTCCCGAACATCGATAAGGTAGTATGACCCGTTGTGCAAGTTCTTGCTGACCACAAAGGGCCCTTCCCAAGGCGGGGATAACTTGTGTGCATCTGTTTGATCTTGGATGAGCCGGAGCACCAGGTCACCTTCCTGGAAGACTCTGGACTTAACCCGGCGGCTGTGATAGCGACGCAGGTCTTGTTGGTAAATCGCCGAGCGAGCCGCTGCCACATCACGCTGTTCATCCAACAAGTCAAGAGCATCTTGGCACGCCCGCTCATTATCCGCCTCAACATAAGCCGCCACTCGAGGCGAGTCATGACGGATGTCGCTAGGGAGGACCGCCTCCGCTCCATAAACCATGAAGAAAGGCGTGTAACCCGTAGACCTGTTAGGAGTACTATTGATGCTCCATAACATGGAGGGTAACTCCTCCACCCAACAACCCGGTGTCCGTTGCAAAGGGACCAAAAGCCGGGGCTTGATGCCTTTCAAGATTTCCTGATTAGCTCTCTCAGCTTGAGCATTGGATTGAGGGTGAGCCACTGATGAAACATCAAGCCGAATATGCTCTCGTTGACAAAACTCCTCCATGGCGCCTTTAGACAGATTGGTACCATTGTCAGTTATAATGCTATGTGGAAAACCAAAGCGAAATATCACCCTCTTCATGAACTGAACCGCTGGGGCTGCATCACACTTACTAACTGGGTCTGCTTCGACCCACTTTGTGAACTTGTCGACTGCCACCAAGAGGTGGGTCTTCTTATCCTTGGATCTTTTAAAAGGCCCAACCATATCAAACCCCCAGACCGCAAACGGCCAAGTGATTGGAACCATCCTCAATTCCTGAGCCGGCACATGAGCCCGTCGCGAGAACCTCTGGCAACCGTCACATTTACTGACCAAATCCTCTGCATCAGCATGAGCCGTCAACCAATAAAAACCATGACGAAAAGCCTTGGCCACAAGCGACTTTGAGCCGGCATGATGACCACAATCCCCCTCGTGAATTTCACGTAAAATTTCTTGGCCTTCCTCAGGGGAAACACAACGCTGGAAAGTTCCAGTGACACTGCGACGATGCAGCTCACCATTGATAATTATCATTGACTTAGACCGCCGGGTTATTTGTCTGGCCAAAGTTTCATCCTCAGGCAATTCTCCCCGGGTCATGTAAGCCAAGTATGGTACTGTCCAGTCTGGGGTAATGTGGAGAGCCGCCACCAACTGTGCCTCCGGGTCAGGGACAGCCAAGTCTTCCTCTGTAGGCAACTTAACAGAAGGGTTATGCAAGATGTCCAAGAAAGTATTAGGCGGCACCGGCTTTCTCTGAGAGCCCAGCCGGCTTAATGCATCAGCCGCCTCATTCTTCCTGCGATCGATGTGCTCTACTTGGTAACCCTGAAAGTGTCCAGCAATGGCATCAACTTCGCGGCGATAAGCGGCCATGAGAGGGTCCTTGGAATCCCACTTGCCCGACACTTGTCGAGCCACTAAATCTAAGTCGCCAAAGCACCTTACCCAGCTCAAGCTCATCTCCTTAGCCATCCGAAGACCATGGAGCAAGGCCTCGTACTCAGCAGCATTGTTAGTACAGGGAAACATCAACCATAGCACATAACAAAACTTGTCACCTCGAGGGGAAGTTAATACAACTCCAGCCCCCGAGCCCTCCAATTGCCTAGACCCGTCGAAGTGAATAGTCCAGTATGTATTATCCGGTTTCTCTTCAGGCACCTGCAGCTCTGTCCAATCGTTGATGAAATCCACCAATGCTTGAGATTTGACAGCAGTGCGTGGCACGTATTTCAGACCGTGAGGCCCAAGCTCTATAGCCCACTTAGCCACTCTTCCTGTGGCTTCTCTGTTTTGGATGATATCTCCTAGGGGAGTAGAACTAACCACAGTGATAGGGTGACCCTGGAAATAATGCTTAAGCTTCCGGCTTGCCATGAATACCCCGTAAACAAGTTTCTACCAATGTGGATACCGTTGTTTGGACTCAATGAGCACTTCACTGACGTAGTAAACCGGCTGCTGAACCGGATACTCCTTACCCTCTTCCTTGCGCTCCACCACCACAGCCACACTGACGGCTCGTGTGTTAGCGGCTACATATAGCAATAAGGGCTCCTTGTCAACCGGAGCAGCAAGAACTGGGGGCTCAGCTAGCTCTCTCTTCAAATCCTCAAAAGCAGCATTAGCAGCATCATTCCAGACAAAGTCATCTGTTTTCTTCATCAACTGGTACAATGGCATGGCCTTTTCACCCAAACGGCTTATAAACCGGCTCAAAGCAGCGATGCGGCCCGCCAGACGCTGGACGTCGTTTATGCACGCCGGCTTAGCCAGAGAGGTGATTGCCTTGATCTTTTCTGGGTTAGCTTCAATGCCTCTGTGAGAAACCAGAAAGCCCAAGAGCTTGCCTGCGGGAACACCAAAAACACATTTGGCCGGGTTAAGCACCATCTTGTAAACCTGGAGATTATCAAAGGTTTCTCTAAGATCATCTACGAGGGTCTCCTTCTCCCTGGATTTAACCACGATATCATCCACATAGGGGTGAACATTGCGCCCAATCCGGTTATGAAGACAATTGTGCACACAGCGCTGGTAAGTCGCCTGCGCACTCTTGAGCCCAAAAGGCATAGACACATAACAGAAGGCTCCAAAGGGAGTGATGAACGCCGTCTTCTCCTGGTCCTTAACTGCCATTTTAATCTGATGGTATCCAGAATAAGCGTCCAAAAATATTAAGCGCTCACAACCCGCCATAGCATCAATAATTTGATCAATACGGGGGAGAGCAAAAGGATCAGCCGGACAAGCTTTGTTTAAATCCGTGTAGTCCACACACATCCGCCAGGTGCCGTTCTTCTTGAGCAAGAGCACCGGGTTAGCTAACCATTCTGGATGAAAAACTTCAACAATAAACCTAGCCGCCAAGAGCCGGGCTACCTCCTCACCAATGGCTTTCCGCCTCTCCTCATTAAACCACCGAAGGAATTGCCTGACCGGCTTAAATTTCGGATCAATATAGAGAGTGTGCTCAGTGAGTTTTCTAGGCACACCTGGCATGTCAGAAGGTTTCCATGCAAAAATGTCCTTGTTCTCACGGATGAACTCGATGAGCGCGCCTTCCTATTTCGAATCCAGATTGGCACTGATGCCGAACTGCTGAGATGAGTCACCTGGAACAAAGTCAACAAGTTTAGTCTCATCAGCAGACTTAAATTTCATTGCCGGCTCATGCTCCGTGGTTGGCTTTTTCAAAGACGTCATGTCTGCCGGGTCAACATTGTCCTTGTAAAACTTCAACTCCTCTGTTGCACAAACAGATTCAGCGTAAGCCGCGTCACCTTCCTCACACTCCAAGGCTATCTTTCGGCTGCCATGAACCGTAATGGTCCCATTGTGACCCGGCATCTTGAGCTGCAAATACACGTAACACGGTCGTGCCATGAACTTGGTGTAAGCCGGCCACCCAAATAAAGCGTGACTCAAAGGTTAATTTTTCCGCCCTGTAGTTGTACTCATTTCCAAAAGCCACTTCCAGCTCAATCTTACCAACTGGATATGCCGACTTACCAGGCACCACACCATGGAAAACAGTATTGGACTGGCTGAGGTTCTTATCAATCAACCCCATACGACGGAAGGTCTCATAATAGAGGATGTTGATGCTACTGCCTCCGTCCATGAGCACTTTAGTGAATTTATATCCCCCCACCTGAGGAGCCACCACCAGGGCCAGGTGACCCGGATTATCAACCCGGGGAGGGTGATCTTCCCTACTCCACAAAATAGGCTGCTCAGACCATCTTAAATAGCGTGGAACCGCCGGCTCAACAGCATTCACAGCCCTTTTATGAAGCTTCTGATCTTGCTTGCACAGACTGGTGGTAAACACATGATACTGTCCACCATTGAGCTGCTTTGGATTGGTCTGGTATCCCCCCTGCTGCTGCTGCTGATGACCCTGGTCGGACTGCTGATTAAAGCCCCCTTGAACATTCTGAGAATTGAAATTTGAACCGCCGCCCGGGCCATGAAAGCCGCAGCGCCTGAGCCGCCGCCCGGGCCACTGTTGCCATTGAAAGCATTGGAATTTTTAAAGGCCTTCATGATTGCGCAGTCCTTCCATAGATGAGTGGCCGGCTTTTCCCTAGAGCCATGCCTTGGACAAGGCTCATTCAACAACTGCTCAAGCGTCGGGCCCTACCCGCCGGCACGGGGAGGTGGTCTCCCCTTACGCCGGTGGTTGTTACCCTGTGAACTGGTGTTGGCCACAAACTCCATACTGCCATCAGCCTTACGCTTATTACCTCCCTGGTTCGCCGGGTTATGCTGGGGGGCCTTGCCATTGCCATTCCGTTTTCCCTTCCCTGTCCTTTCATCATCCGACGCGGGATACTTGGTACTATCAGAGTCGGCATACTTGACCAGAGCCGCCATCAGCGTACCCATATCATTGCAATCGCGCTTGAGCCGCCCGAGCTTCATCTTCAGGGGCAAAAAACGACAATTCTGCTCTAGCATTAAGAATGCAGAGCCGGCATCCATCTTATCAGATGAATGTATTATCTCTTTGACCCGGCGAACCCAATGGGTTGTAGACTCACCCTCCAGCTGCTTACAGTTAGTCAAATCCACAATTGACATAGACTGCCTACAGGTATCTTTGATGTTTTGGATGAACCGAGCCTTTAGTTCAGCCCAAGACCCGATAGAGTTCGGTGGCAGTCCTTTGAACCAAGTGCGGGCAGTCCCGTCTAACATCATGGTGAAGTACTTGGCCATTGCCGCTTTGCTGACCTCCAACAACTCCATAGCCATCTCGTAACTCTCGATCCATGCTCCGGGTTGTAAATCAGCTGTGTAATTAGGTACCTTCCTAGGCCCCTTAAAATCCTTGGGCAGACGTTCATTACGGAGAGCCGGCACCAGACAAGGAACATCTCCTGTCCTCGTAGGTATACCCGCGTCGATGGAAGCCGTCGGATAAGCCGGGAGTGGCTGGTAAGCTGTCAACTTAGTCGCCTGCGCCGCCTGTTGCCGTGCTCTGTCTTGGTCCACCGCGTTAAGGGCCCCATTATGAACCGGGCCGTGGCCAGGAGGCAAGTCACAGCGTCGGACATTGCTTGAGCCGGTCGCTGAGACCATGTGCCTGCTATAACTCGGGCTCCGGCCTGGACGAGGGGTTGAATGAATCCTGTCCCGGCTATAAGAACATGCCTCCTGTTGCGCCAGAGCCGTCTGAAGGAGCTCTCTGACCCGGCGAGTTTCAACCGCCGTTGGAGAGTTGCCATCGATTGGGAGAGCCGCCAGTCGCGCCGCCGCAGCGACCATATTTTCCAATGGGTTGGCATAATGACCCAGTGGTATTGGCACGTACTGAGGCGGGGTAGTGTTCACCCGGGGAGGCCCCATCACTTGGGGCTGGATTGGCGTTCCAGCCCCGGGCGTCGTGATCTCTGGCGGGTTACTGGGCCCTGCGCCAGGCGTGTTGAAGAGGTTTCGAGGATCGTAAACCGGAGGGAGTCGAGATTGGTCCTTTTGATGCCTCCTTCTCATGACCTCATTGGATGCGTTCTGATCCATCGTTAGCCGGAAAGACTGTGCCTGAATCAGCTGACTCTGGGCGTCGAGAGCCGCCCTCTCCGCAGCCATCCTGATCCCTTCTTCCGTCAGATCCTCCTTGGCTTTTGCTAGATCCAACTTTAACTGTGCCACCTCCGCGTCATGCTGAGCTTGATCCGCTGGGGCGACCATAGCGGTTAACAGGGCCGTCATCTTGTCTGTGAGATCCATCAGCACCTGAGCCGGCGAGGGCATAGGGCTTCCTGCCCCGGCGGTGGGGTTTTGAACAGGTTGTGCACCAGCCATGAAGATTCCAACCCGGCTCGGCGGCTCGAACGGGTCCGGAATACTGTCGCCATCGGAACAACCCTTGAGCCTGCCATCTTGAAGTTGGTATAACGAATCGGTCTCCTCTGTGGATGACTCGCCATCAGAGCGAGCGGCCGTCTCATCACCAGATCCAGATCCTTCAGAGAGCTCTCCAGGGACGCATCCCACGAAAGCACGCTTCAAGGCAGGCAAAGTCCGGGCGGGTCGTGCACGTTGAGCCGTCTCGATGAGATCGGCGCAGAGGTCCGGCTCAGGGCCCGGCTCACCAATCTTGCCAATAAAGACATGGATTTCGCCGAAGGGGACCCGGTACCCGTACTCAATTGAGCCGGCGTCGGGGCCCCAATTTGCATCGTCGATGTAGAGCTTGCCGCGACGACTCTTGGTCATCCGGCCCACAGCGTATCCCTTGAGCCCTTCGAAGCTGCCCTTCAAGAACTCAAATCCACCGTGCGCTGGCCCCACGGTGGGTGCCAACTGTCGTGGAATTGTCACGGCAGATGTCCTCGTACAAGGACTTAGTCATGGAGCCATCGCAGCTAGGAAGCTTAAAGGGGTTAAACGGGACAAGGAACACAAGGGTTATACTGGTTCGGCCCCTTACGGTGAAGGTAAAAGCCTACGTCCAGTTGAGGTGGTATTGCCTAGGGTTTCGATGACCAGGGAGCTTAATCGCTATGCCCGGCTCTCGATCTGTTGTCTCTCTCCCTGAACCGCCGCCAGGTCGTCCCTTTATATAGAGAGGTTGACGCCCCGCGGCTCTCAGAGTACCGGCCGGCTTATAACGTTATCCGGCTTGGACTCTTAACTACTCTTGCCTTACATTACAAGTCTTGCCATAACGGCGGTTTATCACTACGGGCCTTAAGCCGCCTCCGGGTCTTAAGCCCACTATGAATCCGCCGTCCTCTAGCCTGGTGCTGGGCTTTACGTGATGATCATTATAACGTAACCCGGCCCCTCCTGGGCGGGTGAATCTGATGGTTATATCCTCAACAGGATCCATGTATGCGAACAAAGTGTGGACTTTGGTTGACCGATGATCAGCAAGCCATTGAGAATAAATGGATCTTCAAGAAGAAGACTGACGCTGACGGTAATGTTACTGTTTATAAAGCTCGACTTGTTGCAAAAGGTTTTCAACAAGTTCAAGGAGTTGACTACGATGAGACTTTCTCACCCGTAGCGATGCTTAAGTCGGTCCGAATTATGTTAGCAATTGCCGCATTTTATGATTATGAAATTTGGCAAATGGATGTCAAACCTGCATTCCTGAATGGATTTATAGAAGAAGAGCTGTATATGATGCAACCGGAAGGTTTTGTCGGTCCAAAGGGAGCTAACAATGTGTGCAAGCTCCAGCGATCCATTTATGGACTGGTGCAAGCCTCTCGGAGTTGGAATAAACGCATTTCTGATATTTACAAGAAAGTGAGTGGGAGCTCTATAGCATTTCTGATATTATATGTGGATGACATATTGCTGATTGGAAATGATATAGAATTTCTGGATAGCATAAAGGATACTTGAATAAGAGTTTTTCAATGAAGGACCTCGGTGAAGCTGCTTATATATTGGGCATCAAGATCTATAGAGATAGATCAAGACGCTTAATTGGACTTTCACATAGCACATACATTGACAAAGTTTTGAAGAAGTTCAAAATGGATCAAGCAAAGAAAGGATTTTTGCCTGTGTTACAAGGTGTGAAGTTGAGTAAGACTCAATGCCCGACCACTCCAGAAGATAGAGAGAAGATGAAAGATGTTCCCTATGCTTCAGCCATAGGCTCTATCATGTATGCAATGCTGTGTACCAGACCTGATGTGTGCCATGCTATTAGTTTAGCAGGGAGGTACCAAAGTAATCCAGGAGTGGATCACTGGACAGCGGTCAAGAACATCTTGAAATACCTGAAAAGGACTTAGGATATGTTTCTCGTTCATGGAGGTGACAAAGAGCTAGTCGTAAATGGTTACGTCGATGCAAGCTTTGACACTGATCCGGACGATTCTAAATCGCAAACCGGATACGTGTTTACATTAAACGGTGGAGCTGTCAGTTGGTGCAGCTCCAAACAAAGCGTCGTGGCGGGATCTACGTGTGAAGCGGAGTACATAGCTTCTTCGGAAGCATCAAATGGAGTCTGGATGAAGGAGTTCATATCCGATCTAGGTGTCATACCAAGTGCATCGGGTCCAATGAAAATCTTTTGTGACAATACTGGTGCAATTGCCGTGGCAAAGGAATCCAGATTTCACAAAAGAACCAAGCACATCAAGAGATGCTTCAACTCCATCCGGGGTCTAGTCCAGGTGGGAGACATAGAAATTTGCAACATACATACGGATCTGAATGTTGCAGACCCGTTGACTAAGCCTCCTCCACGAGCAAAACATGATCAGCACCAAGGCTCCATGGGTGTTAGAATCATTACTGTGTTATCTAGATTATTGACTCTAGTGTAAGTGGGAGACTGAAGGAAATATGCCCTAGAGGCAATAATAAAGTTATTATTTATTTCCTTATATCATGATAAATGTTTATTATTCATGCTAGAATTGTATTAACCGAAAACATAATACTTGTGTGAATGCATAGACAAACAGAGTGTCACTAGTATGCCTCTACTTGACTAGCTCGTTGATCAAAGATGGTTATGTTTCCTAGCCATCGACATGAGTTGTCAGTTGATTAACGGGATCACATCATTAGGAGAATGATGTGATTGACTTGACCCATTCCGTTAGCTTAGCACACGATCCTTTAGTATTCTGCTATTGCTTTCTTCATGACTTGTACATGTTCCTATGACTATGAGATTATGCAACTCCCGTGTACCGGAGGAACACTTTGTGTGCTACCAAACGTCACAACGTAACTGGGTGATTATAAAGGTGCTCTACAGGTGTCTCCGAAGGTACTTGTTGGGTTGGCGTATTTCGAGATTAGGATTTGTCGCTCCGATTGTCGGAGAGGTATCTCTGGGCCCACTCGGTAATGCACATCATTATAAGCCTTGCAAGCATTGCAACTAATGAGTTAGTTGCGGGATGATGTATTACAGAACGAGTAAAGAGACTTGCCGGTAACGAGATTGAACTAGGTATTGAGATACCGACGATCGAATCTCAGGCAAGTAACATACCGATGACAAAGGGAACAACGTATATTGTTATGCGGTCTGACCGATAAAGATCTTCGTAGAATATGTGGGAGCCAATATGAGAATCCAGGTTCCGCTATTGGTTATTGAATGGAGATGTGTCGCGGTCATGTCTACATAGTTCTCGAACCCGTAGGGTCCGCACGCTTAAAGTTTGATGACGGTTATATTATGAGTTTATGTGTTTTGATGTACCGAAGATAGTGCGGAGTCCCGGATGTGATCACGGACATGACGAGGAGTCTCGAAATGGTCGAGACATAAAGATTGATATATTGGAAGCCTATATTTGGATAACGGAAGTGTTCCGGGTGAAATTGGGATTTTACCGGAGTACCGAGGGTTACTGGAACCCCCCCGGGGGTTTAATGGGCCTACATGGGCCTTAGTGGAGAAGAGGAGGGGCGGCCAGGGCAGGCCGCGAGCCCCCTCCCCCTCTAGTCCGAATTGGACAAGGAGGGTGGGGGGCGGCGCCCCCCTTTTCCTTCCTCTCTCCCTCCTCCTTCCCCCTTCTCCTACTCCAACTAGGAAAGGAGGGAGTCCTACTCCCGGTGGGAGTAGGTCTCCTCCTGGCGCGCCTCTCCCTCCCTTGCTCCTTTATATACGGGGGCAGGGGGGCACCCCAGAGACACAACAATTGATCATTGATCTTTTAGCCGTGTGCGGTGCCCCCTCCACCATAGTCCACGCCTCGATAATATCGTAGCAGTGCTTAGGCGAAGCCCTACGTCGGTAGAACATCATCATCGTCACCACGCCGTCGTGCTGCCGGAACTCTCCCTCAAAGCTTGGCTAGATTGGAGTTCGAGGGACGTCATTGAGCTGAACGTGTGCTGAACTCGGAGGTGCCGTACGTTCGGTACTTGGATCGGTCGGATCGTGAAGACGTACGACTACATCAACCGCGTTGTGCTAACGCTTCCGCTTTCGGTCTACGAGGGTATGTGGACAACACTCTCCCCTCCCGCTGCTATGCATCACAATGATCCTATGTGCGCGTAGGAAAATTTTGAAATTACTACGTTCCCCAATAGTGTTTACTCATAGTAAACTTATCTCTTTCAGTCTGGTTATCAGACTCCGTGCATGGCCACCAAATTCCACGAACTGGCGTTTCTCCAGCAAATAATAATTCCAGGAAATCATTGGTCTCCAACCTCCACTCAGGGGTCATACCCTCCATGCTGGGATGTCCGGTGTACATCCACTCACGTTCTTCCATCCTCTGATATAAAGTGAAACACACACATAATTTTTTTTATGTAACAAGTTGTTCCATCAAGTTTTACGACATGCACTGAGCTATGTAATAGGTAAACATAGGTCCTAATCCCACCCGAGAATGTGTAGGCTGGGTCCGCTTCCATGCCGTACTCTGACCCGAGACAAAATTTCGGCAGCACCTCCCCGCTGTTCTCCAAATACACGTCTCAGCAATAAGCCAAGAGGATGTGTATCTAGAGAACAACAAGAAGACACTTTCGAAATTCTGTCTCGGATCTAAGTACATCATGAAAACAACCCGCCTACACATCCTCGGGTTGTCCATGGAAAACATGGACAATTCGAAAGAGTTGAGGTTATAAATATGCAAAGACTTGCATATTTATAGATACAACCCTTCCGAACGGGAGACACCTACGTTACGCGACTATTTAGGTGATCTACAAATAATGAAAACCTACACATGAACGGGAAGAGATTACCCTTGAAGCGTCCAACGGAATTCACTCTCTCTATTGTCAAAATAGATGCATGTCCTGCATGAAAGAATGAGTAGTGTCAACAGCACATCCACCCACCCATACACCAACATCACTCACTGACACGCACACATACAAAGCACACACTCACACACATTATTCACTATGCATATATATACACCTTTTGTTGTAATGGAGAGGGGGGAAACCCCTTTTATTTCAAAAAAATGAGATAGAGTAGGGGCTCACCAACGGGGCAGGGGGCGGTGGTGGAGGTGGATGCCGGACGTGGTAGAGATCAGTGGAGGGGATGCCGCACCGGTGGTGCTCGGTGAAGCTTGGCCGAGATAGTGGCGGTGGACGAGCTCGGTGGAGGTGGCGGTGGGGGGGCTCGGTGGAGGTGGAGGGGTCGGGGGAGGCACTCCCGGTGGCGGTGGTGGCGGAGGCGGCGGCGGCGGCAGAGCTCGCCGGATGGGGCGGCGGCGCTGAGGGGCGGCGACGGACAGAGGGGTTGTGGGCGAGAGAAACGGAGAGAAGAGAGGAGTGAGCGCGCGCGAGGGGGAAATTTTGCATAAGTCCCCGCGGGAAACATTTCCGAGATCCAACTTTTAGCGACACTCGGTAAAAGTCTTAACCTAGATCTCGGGGGCTTTTTCGAGAGCCGCACCGACAGTGGTTGCCGATGGTCGGCCCACAACACTCGGTAATGGCCGCTTTTTCCGAGAGGCACTCTCGGTAAAGCATCTAACCTAGATCTCTTTCCTTCTTGTGCATTCTCGATAATATGTATTATACTTTTTGTTGTTGTTTTATTCCATGCTTGGCAAACAACCTTAGCACATCATAATTACCGTCTTGTGTTTTCTTTTTCAGATGATTTACCTCGCCTGGTTCTACAGACCGACACCCCTCCGGTGGCCCCGGCGGTCTAGGGAATTTATCGACACCGAGAGGGTGTAGTCCACGGTGAATAACTACTTCTCCGTGTTAGTGCATGTCATCGCGAGATGACAGACCAAGTCTAGCCTTGTTCTGTCATGGGATCACCCACCGAAGACTCTCTCTCGGGGACGAACGCAGCCGGTCCTCGACGTTCCCGCACGTGTGTGTAGTTTGTGAGGAATGTGCCACGTCAAGCAGGTGCGTTACTTATTCAAATAGCACACCACCCCTGCATGCATATGCATGGGCCACACGCATGTAGGGGTGCCCTCCCCCCTCGGGCGGCCTCTGGATCGAGCACCCATTCGGTGGCCCCGGCGGTCTAGGGCATTGTTCGACACAAAGAGGGTGTAGGCCATGGTGAATAACTTCTTCTTCGTGTTAGTGCATGTCATCGCGAGATGACAGACCAAGTCTAGGCCCGTTCTGTCATGAGATCACCCACCGAAGACTCTGTCTCGCGGATGAACGCCGCCAGTGCACGACATTCCCTCCCCGTGTGTCTGGTTTGTGAGGCGCGTGCCACGTCAAGGACGTGCGTTGCTTATTCAAATAGCACACCACCCCTACATGCATATGCATGGGCCACACGCATGTAGGGGTGCCCTCCCCCCTCGGCCGGTCTCTATATCGAGCACCCATCCGGTGGCCCCGGCGGTCTATGGCGTTGAACGACACCGAGAGGGTGTAGTCCATGGTGAATAACTGCTTCTCCATGTTAGTGCATGTCATCGCGAGAAGATAGACCAACTCTAGGCCCGTGCTTCGAGATAGTCTATGGGTATCGAGAGGGAATATGTCCGATTTGTGCAGGAAGTGTCGGTTCTGTTGCTCCGTTGGGCTCGAAACTTCTTGAGCTCTCAAAGGAGGCCATCGCATATATATGCATGGGCTATCCAGTGGCCCTGGCGGTCTAGGAAGTTGACCGGCACCGAGAGAGGGGGTAGGCCACAGTCAACAACTGCTTCTTCTCATGTTTATTACTTTACACTCTTTAAAGTTCTCTCACGGTGCCGGTCTAGAAAGTTGACCGGCACCGAGAGAGGGGGTAGGCCAAGTTCAACAACTGCCTCTTCTCATGTTTTTTACTTTACACTCTTTAAAGTTCTCTCTCGTTGCCGTTCTAGGAAGTTGGCCGGCACCGAGAGAGGGGGTAGACCACGATCAACAACTGCCTCTTCTCATGTTTTTTACTTTACACTCTTTAAAGTTCTCTCTCGGTACCGGTCAAGGAAGTTAACCGGCACCGAGAGAGGGGGTAGGCCACGGTCAACAACTGCTTCTTCTCATGTTTTTTCCTTTACACTCTTTAAAGTTCTCTCTTGGTGTCGTTCTAGGATGTTGGCCGGCACCGAGAGAGGGAGTAGGCCACGGTCAACAACTGCCTCTTCTCATGTTTTTATACTTTACACTCTTTAATGTTCTCTCTCGGTGCCGGTCTAGGAAGTTGACCATCACCGAGAGAGGGGGTAGGCCACGGTCAACAACTGCTTCTTGTCATGTTTTTTACTTTGCACTCTTTAAAGTTGAGTTTTGAACAAATCTAACCCAAGAAGCATATATATATATATATATATATATATATATATATATATATATATATATATATATATATATATATATATATATATATATATATATATATATATATATGAGTGCATCAAAAGTCTTTTATCGAAAAAATTCATCAAAAGTCATGGAATTTTCAAACTTCGGTCGTACAAACATATGAAATATGAGATACAAAAAAGATAGTGCCAGACAAAAACAAAAAGAGAAAGGGAAACAAATTTTGGTTACCGAGGGTCGACTATCGGCTCTCTGTAATGGCCACTTTTTCCGAGAGGTACTCTCTTTAAAGCGTCTAACCTAGATCTCTTTCCTTCTTGTGCATTCTCGATAATATGTATTATACTTTTTTTGTTGTTTTCTTACATGCTTGGCAAACAACCTTAGCACATCATAATTACCATCTTGTGTTTTCTTTTTCAGATGATGTGCCTCGCCCGGTTATAGAGACCGGCACCCCTCCGTTGGCCCCGATGGTCTAGGGCGCTGATCGGCACCGAGAGAGTGTAGTTCACGGTGAATAACTGCTTCTCCGTGTTAGTGCATGTCATCGCGAGATTACAGACCAAGTCTAGGCTCGTTCTGTCACGGGATCACCCACCGAAGACTCTTTCTCGGGGACGAACGCAGCCGGTCCTCGACGTTCCCGCACGTGTTTGTGGTTTGTGAGGCACGTGCCACATCAAGGAGGTGCGTTGCTTATTAAAATAGCACACCACCCCTGCATGAATATGCATGGGCCACACGCATGTAGGGGTGCCCTCCCCCCTCGGGCCGTCTCTAGATCGAGCACCCATCCGGTAGCCCCGACGGTCTAGGGCATTGTTCGGCACCGAGAGGGTGTAGGCCACAGTGAATAACTGCTTCTCCGTGTTAGTGCATGTCATCGCGACATGACAGACCAAGTCTAGGCTCGTTCTGTCACGGGATCACCCACCGAAGACTCTGTCTCGGGGACGAACGCAGCCGGTCCTCGACGTTCCCGCACGTGTGTTTGGTTTGTGAGGCACGTGCCACGTCAAGGAGGTGCATTGCTTATTCAAATAGCAGACCACCTCTGCATGCATATGGATGGGCCATACACATTTAGGGGTGCCCTCCCCCCCTCGGGCGGTCTCTAGATCGAGCACCCATCCGGTGGACCCGGCGGTCTAGGGCATTGTTTGGCACCGAGAGGGTGTAGGCCACGGTGAATAACTGCTTCTTCGTGTTAGTGCATGTCATCGCGAGATGACAGACCAAGTCTAGGCCCGTTCTTCGAGATTGTCTATGGGTATCGAGAGGGAATGTGTCCGGTTTGTGCAGGAAGTGAGGGTCCTGTTGCTCCGTTTGCCTTGAAACTTCTTGTACTCTCAAAGGAGGCCATCGCCTGTATATGCATGCGCTATCCGGTGGCCCCTGCGGTCTAGGAAGCTGACCGGCACCGAGAGAGGGCATAGGCCACGGTCAACAACTTCTTCTTCTCATGTTTATTACTTTACACTCATTAAAGTTCTCTCTCGGTGCCGGTCTAGAAAGTTGACCGGCACTGAGAGAGGGGGTAGGCCACGGTCAACAACTGCTTTTTCTCATGTTTATTACTTTACACTCTTTAAAGTTCTCTCACGGTGCCGGTCTAGAAAGTTGACCGGCACCGAGAGAGGGGGTAGGCCAAGTTCAACAACTGCCTCTTCTCATGTTTTTTACTTTACACTCTTTAAAGTTCTCTCTCGTTGCCGTTCTAGGAAGTTGGCCGGCACCGAGAGAGGGGGTAGACCACGATCAACAACTGCCTCTTCTCATGTTTTTTACTTTACACTCTTTAAAGTTCTCTCTCGGTACCGGTCAAGGAAGTTAACCGGCACCGAGAGAGGGGGTAGGCCACGGTCAACAACTGCTTCTTCTCATGTTTTTTCCTTTACACTCTTTAAAGTTCTCTCTTGGTGTCGTTCTAGGATGTTGGCCGGCACCGAGAGAGGGAGTAGGCCACGGTCAACAACTGCCTCTTCTCATGTTTTTATACTTTACACTCTTTAATGTTCTCTCTCGGTGCCGGTCTAGGAAGTTGACCATCACCGAGAGAGGGGGTAGGCCACGGTCAACAACTGCTTCTTGTCATGTTTTTTACTTTGCACTCTTTAAAGTTGAGTTTTGAACAAATCTAACCCAAGAAGCATATATATATATATATATATATATATATATATATATATGAGTGCATCAAAAGTCTTTTATCGAAAAAATTCATCAAAAGTCATGGAATTTTCAAACTTCGGTCGTACAAACATATGAAATATGAGATACAAAAAAGATAGTGCCAGACAAAAACAAAAAGAGAAAGGGAAACAAATTTTGGTTACCGAGGGTCGACTATCGGCTCTCTGTAATGGCCACTTTTTCCGAGAGGTACTCTCTTTAAAGCGTCTAACCTAGATCTCTTTCCTTCTTGTGCATTCTCGATAATATGTATTATACTTTTTTTGTTGTTTTCTTACATGCTTGGCAAACAACCTTAGCACATCATAATTACCATCTTGTGTTTTCTTTTTCAGATGATGTGCCTCGCCCGGTTATAGAGACCGGCACCCCTCCGTTGGCCCCGATGGTCTAGGGCGCTGATCGGCACCGAGAGAGTGTAGTTCACGGTGAATAACTGCTTCTCCGTGTTAGTGCATGTCATCGCGAGATTACAGACCAAGTCTAGGCTCGTTCTGTCACGGGATCACCCACCGAAGACTCTTTCTCGGGGACGAACGCAGCCGGTCCTCGACGTTCCCGCACGTGTTTGTGGTTTGTGAGGCACGTGCCACATCAAGGAGGTGCGTTGCTTATTAAAATAGCACACCACCCCTGCATGAATATGCATGGGCCACACGCATGTAGGGGTGCCCTCCCCCCTCGGGCCGTCTCTAGATCGAGCACCCATCCGGTAGCCCCGACGGTCTAGGGCATTGTTCGGCACCGAGAGGGTGTAGGCCACAGTGAATAACTGCTTCTCCGTGTTAGTGCATGTCATCGCGACATGACAGACCAAGTCTAGGCTCGTTCTGTCACGGGATCACCCACCGAAGACTCTGTCTCGGGGACGAACGCAGCCGGTCCTCGACGTTCCCGCACGTGTGTTTGGTTTGTGAGGCACGTGCCACGTCAAGGAGGTGCATTGCTTATTCAAATAGCAGACCACCTCTGCATGCATATGGATGGGCCATACACATTTAGGGGTGCCCTCCCCCCCTCGGGCGGTCTCTAGATCGAGCACCCATCCGGTGGACCCGGCGGTCTAGGGCATTGTTTGGCACCGAGAGGGTGTAGGCCACGGTGAATAACTGCTTCTTCGTGTTAGTGCATGTCATCGCGAGATGACAGACCAAGTCTAGGCCCGTTCTTCGAGATTGTCTATGGGTATCGAGAGGGAATGTGTCCGGTTTGTGCAGGAAGTGAGGGTCCTGTTGCTCCGTTTGCCTTGAAACTTCTTGTACTCTCAAAGGAGGCCATCGCCTGTATATGCATGCGCTATCCGGTGGCCCCTGCGGTCTAGGAAGCTGACCGGCACCGAGAGAGGGCATAGGCCACGGTCAACAACTTCTTCTTCTCATGTTTATTACTTTACACTCATTAAAGTTCTCTCTCGGTGCCGGTCTAGAAAGTTGACCGGCACTGAGAGAGGGGGTAGGCCACGGTCAACAACTGCTTTTTCTCATGTTTATTACTTTACACTCTTTAAAGTTCTCTCACGGTGCCGGTCTAGAAAGTTGACCGGCACCGAGAGAGGGGGTAGGCCAAGTTCAACAACTGCCTCTTCTCATGTTTTTTACTTTACACTCTTTAAAGTTCTCTCTCGTTGCCGTTCTAGGAAGTTGGCCGGCACCGAGAGAGGGGGTAGACCACGATCAACAACTGCCTCTTCTCATGTTTTTTACTTTACACTCTTTAAAGTTCTCTCTCGGTACCGGTCAAGGAAGTTAACCGGCACCGAGAGAGGGGGTAGGCCACGGTCAACAACTGCTTCTTCTCATGTTTTTCCTTTACACTCTTTAAAGTTCTCTCTCGGTGTCGTTCTAGGATGTTGGCCGGCACCGAGAGAGGGAGTAGGCCACGGTCAATAACTGCCTCTTCTCATGTTTTTATACTTTACACTCCTTAATGTTCTCTCTCGGTGCCGGTCTAGGAAGTTGACCATCACCGAGAGAGGGGGTAGGCCACGGTCAACAACTGCTTCTTGTCATGTTTTTTACTTTACACTCTTTAAAGTTGAGTTTTGAACAAATCTAACCCAAGAAGCATATATATATATATATATATATATATATATATATATATATATGAGTGCATCAAAAGTCTTTTATCGAAAAAAATCATCAAAAGTCATGGAATTTTCAAACTTCGGTCGTACAAACATATGAAATATGAGATACAAAAAAGATAGTGCCAGACAAAAACAAAAAGAGAAAGGGAAACAAATTTTCGTTACCGAGGGTCGACTATCGGCTCTCTGTAATGGCCACTTTTTCCGAGAGGTACTCTCTTTAAAGCATCTAACCTAGATCTCTTTCCTTCTTGTGCATTCTCGATAATATGTATTATACTTTTTTTGTTGTTTTCTTACATGCTTGGCAAACAACCTTAGCACATCATAATTACCGTCTTGTGTTTTCTTTTTCAGATGATGGGCCTCGCCCGGTTATAGAGACCGGCACCCCTCCGTTGGCCCCGATGGTCTAGGGCGCTGATCGGCACCGAGAGGGTGTAGTTCACGGTGAATAACTGCTTCTCCGTGTTAGTGCATGTGATCGCGAGATTACAGACCAAGTCTAGGCTCGTTCTGTCACGGGATCACCCACTGAAGACTCTTTCTCGGGGACGAACGCAGCCGGTCCTCGACGTTCCCGCACGTGTTTGTGGTTTGTGAGGCACGTGCCACATCAAGGAGGTGCGTTGCTTATTAAAATAGCACACCACCCCTGCATGAATATGCATGGGCCACACACATGTAGGGGTGCCCTCCCCCCTCGGGCCGTCTCTAGATCGAGCACCCATCCGGTGGCCCCGACGGTCTAGGGCATTGTTCGGCACCGAGAGGGTGTAGGCCACAGTGAATAACTGCTTCTCCGTGTTAGTGCATGTCATCGCGACATGACAGACCAAGTCTAGGCTCGTTCTGTCACGGGATCACCCACCGAAGACTCTGTCTCGGGGACGAACGCAACCGGTCCTCGACGTTCCCGCACGTGTGTTTGGTTTGTGAGGCACGTGCCACGTCAAGGAGGTGCGTTGCTTATTCAAATAGCAGACCACCTCTGCATGCATATGGATGGGCCATACACATTTAGGGGTGCCCTCCCCCCTCGGGCGGTCTCTAGATCGAGCACCCATCCGGTGGACCCGGCGGTCTAGGGCATTGTTTGGCACCGAGAGGGTGTAGGCCACGGTGAATAACTACTTCTTCGTGTTAGTGCATGTTATCGCGAGATGACAGACCAAGTCTAGGCCCGTTCTTCGAGATTGTCTATGGGTATCGAGAGGGAATGTGTCCGGTTTGTGCAGGAAGTGAGGGTCCTGTTGCTCCGTTTGCCTTGAAACTTCTTGTACTCTCAAAGGAGGCCATCGCCTGTATATGCATGCGCTATCCGGTGGCCCCTGCGGTCTAGGAAGTTGACCGGCACCGAGAGAGGGCATAGGCCACGGTCAACAACTTCTTCTTCTCATGTTTATTACTTTACACTCATTAAAGTTCTCTCTCGGTGCCGGTCTAGAAAGTTGACCGGCACAGAGAGAGGGGGTAGGCCACGGTCAACAGCCGCTTCTTCTCATGTTTTTACTTTACACTCTTTAAAGTTCGCTCTCGGTGCCGTTCTAGGAAGTTGGCCGGCACCGAGAGAGGGGGTAGGCCATACTCAACAACTACCTCTTCTCATGTTTTTTATTTTACACTCTTTAAAGTTCTCTCTCGGTGCCGGTCTAGGAAGTTGACCGGCACCGAGAGAGGGGGTAGGCCACGGTCAACAACTGCTTCTTCTCATGTTTTTTACTTTACACTCTTTAAAGTTGAGTTTTGAACAAATCTAACCCAAAAAGCATATATATATATATATGTATATCTATGAGTGCATGAAAAGTCTTTTATCGAAAATATTCATCAAAAGTCATAGAATTTTCAAACTTTGGTCGTAAAAACATATGAAATATGAGATACAAAATAGATAGTGCCAAACAAAAACAAAAAGAGAAAGGGAAAAAATTTGGTTACTGAGGGTCGACTATCGGCTCTCGGTAATGGCCACTTTTTCCGAGAGGTACTCTCGGTAAAGCATCTAACCTAGATCTCTTTCCTTCTTGTGCATTCTCGATAATATGTATTATACTTTTTTTTGTTGTTTTCTTCCATGCTTGGCAAACAACCTTAGCACATCATAATTACCGTCTTGTGTTTTCTTTTTCAGATGATGGGCCTCGCCCGGTTCTACAGACCGGCACCCCTCCGGTGGCCCTGGCGGTCTAGGGCGTTGATCGGCCGCCAGAGGGTGTAGTCCACTGTGAATAACTGCTTCTCCGTGTTAGTGCATGTCATCGCGAGATGACAGACCAAGTCTAGGCCCGTTCTTCAAGATAGTCTATGGGTATCGGGAGGGAATGTGTCCGGTTTGTGTAGGAAGTGCGGGTCCTTTTGCTCAGTTGGCCTCGAAACATCTTGTGCCCTCAAAGGAGGCCATCGCATGTATATGCATGGGCTATCCGGTGGCTCCTGCAGTCTAGGAAGTTGACCGGCACCGAGAGAGGGGGTAGGCCACGGTCAACAACTGCTTCTTCTCATGTTTATTACTTTACACTCTTTAAAGTTCTCTCTCGGTGCCGGTCTAGAAAGTGGACCGGCACCGAGAGAGGGGGTAGGCCACGGTAAACAACTACTTCTTCTCATGCTTTTTACTTTACACTCTTTAAAGTTCTCTCTCGGTGCCGGTCTAGAAAGTTGACCGGCACCGAGAGAGGGGGTAGGCCACGGTCAACAACTACTTCTTCTCATGCTTTTTACTTTACACTCTTTAAAGTTCTCTCTCGGTGCCGTTCTAGGAAGTTGGCCGGTACCGAGAGAGGGGGCCTCTTCTCATGTTTTTTACTTTACACTCTTTAAAGTTCTCTCCCGGTGCCGGTCTAGGAAGTTGACCGGCACCGAGAGGGGGGGTAGGCCACGATCAACAACTGCTTCTTCTCATGTTTTTGACTTTACACACTTGAAAGATGAGTTTTGAACAAATATAACCCAAAAAGCATATATATATATATATGAGTGCATCAAAAGTCTTTTATCGATAAAATTCATCAAAAGTCATGGAATTTTCAAACTTTGATCGTAAAAACATATGAAATATGAGATACAGAAAAGATAGTGCCAAACAAAAACACAAGGAGAATAGAAAAAAGTGGTTACCGAGGGTCGATTATCGGCTATCGGTAATGGCCACTTTTTCCGAGAGGCGCTCTTGGTAAAGCATCTAACCTAGATCTCTTTCCTTCTTGTGCATTCTCGATAATATGTATTAAAATTTTTGTTGGTGTTTTCCTCCATGCTTGGCAAACAACCTTAGCACATCATAATTACCGTCTTCGGCTTTCTTTTTTACATGGGCCTCGCCCGATTCTAGAGACCGGCACCCCTCCGGTGAACCCGATGGTCTAGGGTGTTGTTCGGCACCTAGAGGGGGTAAGCCACGGGGAAGAACTGCTTCTTCGTGTTAGTGCATGTCATCGCGAGATGATAGAGCAAGTCTAGGCTCGTTCTATCATGGGACCACCCACCGAAGACTCTGTCTCGGGGACGAACACAGCCGGTCCTCGACGTTCCCGCCCGTGTGTGTGGTTTGTGAGGCACGTGCCACGTCAAGGAGGTGCGTTGCTTATTCAAATAGCACACCACACAAACGGTTTTTTTTCGGTTTTCTTATTTTACGAGCGTTCACCGAACCGTTCGTTTTAACGAACGCGTTCGTCGGTTTTTCTCTGTTAACGAACGTCCGTTCTTTAACTGTTCGTCCGTTTTTCTTTTTCGTCGGATTTTTCCGCTATTTTTCCCAGATTCGATTTCTGATCGAATCTTCGTTTCTGTTTAACTTCTCGCTCGTTTATCGGAATCAGGCGATTCAAGCGCCTAGAGTTTCGTCTCGAAATTCTCTTTCCGTTTAACCTACTCAAACAAGTTTTTGCTACAGTAAAATTTGACCTAGATCCAGATTAGCAAACGAAGTTTCTTTCTTCCGCCGTTTGACTTTCGTTGCTTCTTTCGAGTTGATTCTTTTTGCAAACCGGAGTTCTTAAGTTGAACTTTCTGGTTGGATCTTTCATTCGAGTTTTACCTGTGCATTAGTTGAGTACTGATTGTATGCTTGTTTGTTTGCGATAGAGTACCCGGAGTGTGCCGCTTGTTATTTTGAATCGCTTGGTTTTGCGGATCATCAGCAAGGCAAGTAACACTTTGATCATACCCCGTTCATACCCAGTTTTATTGCATTAGATCTGTTTTCCTCACACATTGCATGATTAGGATCTAATAAATTGTGGGTATTGGGAAGTAGTTGAGGTAGTACCTATTATCTGTTTTCTATTCAAACCCTTGTGAGTTACTTCTACGTTGCTTTTATTGTTGCCATGCTATGCTCGTAGACGTGGATTGGGTTTGAGTGAAATTCATGACAGATGTGAGATTGTTAATTAATGGTTTACTTAAGGTGGCAACTTAAACTCACATCTGGGTGGATTGAGGTACCTGGGTATTCCAGGATTGCCTGTTTTTCTTTGGACCACCACCCAGGTTCAAAGGGATCATGAGATTTTTCATGCTAGAAACTTCCGTGTGCAGCCGCAAGCTATTATGGGCTCTAGCATAGTTGACTAAGTTGTGTGAACTCTTACAGTGGTAGACTAGCAGATGTAGGGGAAAGTAGGTGTAACTGTCTACCCATACGTAAGGTGCAAACACTTCTGAAAGACTGTGTCTTGGTCATCCGTTACTCAAACACCATGTAGTGCGAGTAATCCAACGGAGGAGATCAAGTCTTGTGGGGAAAAGTGCACAAACCTCTGCAGAGTGTACAAACTGATCATGATTAGCCGTGTCCCCGGTTATGGACAACTTGAGTATCTAGTACTTGGATTATCATGTGAATCTCAACACTATGTTACTTCTAATTAATTTTGTTGGGTTATTGATGATTTTTAATTGGGATTGAGATGCTGTCAACCATCTCAATGTTTCACAACCACCATGATAGTTAAATAAAATTTATTCCTTTGCAGTAGGATAAAATTGACTTTTCGCAAAAATGTAACCATAGAGCTTTCCACCAGCCAAATATGCATGTAGTATAGCATTATTGTTGTTCATTGCTCTCTATGTGTTACATTGCCAGCATATTCTATGTGCTGACCCGTTTTCGGGCTGCAACGTTTCATGTTGCAGACTTTTCAGACGACGAGTAAGGTGCCTTAGGTCATGGTCTTATACTCAGTGATGCCGCTGGAGTTGATGGACTCACTTATCTTCCAAGTCTTCCGCTGTTATCGTTTTAGATGGCCTTAAGCCAGGTTTATCATACTTAATCTCTTCGGAGATATTCGATGTAATAAGTGTGTGATTGCTACTCTGTTATAAATCCTCCATTTGTACTGTGCGTGTCAGCATTACTGATCCAGGGATGACACTGGTGCACAGCAGCACAGGCCATTTGAGGTCTGGTCGCTACAAAGTTGGTATCAGAGCACACGCTGACTATAGGACACGACCACTAAGCTTAAGCCCTAGAAAGCTTCTCTCTTCTCATTTCTGACTCCTCTCCACTTTCTACTCTTTTAGGAATGGCGAATGCAAGGAGCAAGTTCATGCAACGAGATGTGCACGGACCAGGAGGAACTGAAGAAGGCATTCACAAAGATCAAGGAACTCCAAGAAGAACTCAGGACTACACGCGAAGATTACTTGGAGGAAATCAACGCACTTGTCGGGAAGATTGACGACCTGGAGAAGAAGATTGGAGCATCCGTGGGAAATCCAGTGCCAAAAGCAGAAGTCGACGAATGCACTTGTCCGGATAACTACATCATCATCGACGACACCGACTCGGAACCAAGTGAAGACGAATGGATTGATGAAGCTGGAGCAGACATCATGGAGTCTTCAACGGATCAGAATTTCTAGTAGACCACCATATCAGTAGTAGTTATTCCCCCATTTAATAGTATAGTTCAAGCACTTTGTAACGCTAGTTAGATCGATTGTTTTGCCTTGTTTGGATTGATTGAGTGATATTGATTGATTTTGTCTCATGAGCATATGGGTAGTGTTTTCTCTCTAGACCTCATTCTATTCTTAATTCTCATCTTTTCTAAACCCATCAGATGCCTCCGAGACGCGACACCGGATTTGTTTTCCCGCCAGAGATCACCCAGCTGATTCAGCAACAGAATGCCCTGATGCAAGTGTTAGTGCAGAACCAAGGCAACAACAACAACAACAACCCACCGCCACCACCACCTGTTGATCACTTAGCCCGTTTCTTAAGGTTAAACCCGCCGGTGTTTTCCAGTAGCACCGAGCCGATTGTTGCAGATGATTGGCTCCGCAAAGTTGGAAGGGAGTTGACCACTGCAGGATGCACAGATGCGGAAAGAGTGCGTTTTGCCGCACATCAGGTTGATGGACCCGCAGCATCATGGTGGGAGAATTATACAGCCACGCACCCTATCGACACTGTCACATGGGACCAGTTTCAGCAAGCTTTCCGTACAACTCATGTTTCAGCAGGAGCTATGGCTATGAAGAAGCGTGAGTTTCGCAACCTACGCCAAGGAGGACGCACCGTAGGCCAGTATGTGGATGATTTCAGTAAGTTAGCACGTTATGCACCAGATGACGTTGCTACGGATGCAGCCAAGCAGGAGAAATTTCTGGAAGGATTGAATGATGAGCTGAGTATGCAGTTGATGGTAGCAACTTTCAACAACTACCAGGAACTGGTAGATAGAGCTCTCATGATTGAAGGGAAGCAACAGCAGATTGAAAACCGTAAGAGGAAGTATGGACAAGGGAAGTATAACTCAGGAGCTCAGCAGAAGCCACGATTTACCCCGAAGCCGGGAGGACAGTTTCAGCATACCCATGGAGGAGGTAGTTCGCACAACCATAATGGCTCTAAAAATGGAAATGGGAATGGAGGAAGCAACGGACAGAACCGCACCAACCCATCTACCCCAGCCAAGAGGGACCTGAGCCAAGTCACTTGTTTTAAATGCCAGAAGAATGGACATTATGCCAACGAATGTCCTGAAGCCCAAAATGGAAATGGCAATGGAAGCTCTGGGAAGAAGCCGAACCCGTTCAACAAAGGACATGTGAACCACGTGAGCGTGGAGGAGGTTGAAGCTCAGCCTGATGCAGTAATAGGTAAGTTTTTTGTTAAGTCATTTACTGCAACTGTTCTTTTCGATACTGGTGCATCGCATTCATACATATCAAGGGGATTCGTGAATAAGTTTAAGATGTCCACCAAAGTCCTCAGAAACCCTATGTTAGTAACCTCGCCAGGAGCAGAGTATATGGCCACCCAAGGATGTTTTCAGATACCATTGGCCATTGGTAGGCATGTTTTCCCCTCAGACCTCATTGTTTTGGAATCGCAAGGTTTGGATGTGATTCTGGGAATGGATTGGCTATCGTTGTATGGAGGAAACATCGATTGTGCCAGCAAGACGATTCTGCTTACCACCCCAGAAGGAAAAAGGATCAAGTATGTATCCAGGCATATGCCAAAGAGGACTCAAGTGAATTCCTTATCAGGAGTTGTACAGGAGGAAGTACCAGTGGTGAAAGACTATCCGGATGTATTTCCAGAAGAGTTGCCAGGCATGCCACCGGATAGAGACATTGAGTTCTTGATTGAACTTTTGCCAGGCACCGGGCCAATATCTAAGAGACCGTACAGGATGCCCGCTAAGGATTTGGAGGAAATTAAGAAGCAGATCAAGGAGTTACTGGATAAAGGCTATATTCGCCCAAGTTCGTCACCTTGGGGATCACCAGTACTTCTAGTAGAGAAGAAAGATGGATCACTAAGGATGGTTGTTGATTACCGAGGATTGAATGAAGTGACCATCAAAAACAATTACCCACTGCCGATGATCAATGATTTGTTTGACCGATTACAAGGAGCTAAAGTATTTTCCAAGATCGATCTACGATCAGGATACCATCAGTTAAAGATTCGAGAGCAGGATATACCCAAGACGGCATTTACCACCAGATATGGATTGTATGAGTATACCGTTATGTCATTTGGACTGACTAACGCGCCTGCCTATTTCATGAACCTGATGAACAAAGTGTTTATGGAGTTTCTGGATAAGTTCGTCGTGGTGTTCATTGATGATATTTTAATCTTTTCCAAGGATGAAGAAGAGCATGAGGAGCATTTACGATTGGTACTTGAGAAGCTCAGAGAACATCAGTTATATGCCAAGTTCAGCAAATGTGAGTTTTGGTTGAATGAAGTTGGATTCCTTGGACATGTTATTTCTGGAGAAGGAATAGCAGTAGACCCTGCCAAGGTTGACACAGTGACAAGTTGGGAATCACCCACGACAGTTGGAGAAATCCGGAGTTTTCTTGGACTTGCAGGATACTACCGGAGATTTATCGAGAATTTCTCGAAGATTGATAAACCCATGACTGAGCTATTGAAGAAGGACACCAAATTCAAGTGGACTGAGGAATGTGAAGCTAGTTTCCAAGAGTTGAAGAAATGATTGGTTACATCACCAGTGTTGATTCTGCCAGATCAACGCAAGGATTATGAAGTTTATTGCGACGCTTCTCGTCAAGGACTGGGAGCAGTGCTTATGCAGGAAGGAAGAGTTGTTTCGTATGCTTCACGACAACTTAAACCCCATGAGAAGAATTATGCTACGCATGATTTCGAATTAGCAGCCGTGGTGCATGCATTGAAGACATGGAGACATTTTCTCATCGGAAACCATTGTGAGGTGTACACGGATCACAAGAGTTTGAAGTATATTTTCACGCAGAAGGAGTTAAATCTCAGACAGAGGAGATGGTTGGAGCTCATCAAGGATTATGATATGAGATTGCATTATCACCCTGGAAAGGCTAACGTAGTAGCAGACGCGTTAAGCCGCAAGAGTCATGTCAACGCCCTCATGACAGGAGAGTTACCTCAGGAGTTAGCCGAGGACCTTCGCGAGCTATGTTTGGAGATAGTCCCAAGAGGCTATTTAGTGACATTGGAGATTCAGTCTACCTTGATGGAAAGGATCAGAGAAGCCCAGAAGTCAGACAAGGAGATTAAAGTGATAAAGGAGAAGATGAGCAAAGAAGAAGCCAAGGGATTTCGGGAGGATGAGCACGATACCTTGTGGTTTGAGGACCGCGTATATGTGCCAAATGATCCAGAGATCAGAAAGTTGATTTTGCAAGAAGCCCATGATCCACCGTACTCGATTCACCCAGGGAATACCAAGATGTATTTGGATTTGAAGAATACTTTCTGGTGGACCGGAATGAAGAAGGATATTGCGGAGTATGTAGCAGTTTGTGATGTATGTCAGAGAGTGAAGGCAGAGCATCAGAAGCCAGCAGGATTGCTGCAACCATTGCCGATACCCGAATGGAAGTGGGATAAAATAGGCATGGATTTTATCACAGGATTACCCAGGACTCGTTCAGGCTATGACTCGATATGGGTTGTAGTTGATCGATTGACGAAAGTAGCTCATTTTATTCCAGTGAAGACCACTTACACCAGTGCTAAGTTGGCCAAGATATACATGACCAGGATAGTATGTTTGCATGGAGTTCCGAGGACCATTGTATCAGACAGAGGAACCCAATTTACCTCAAAGTTTTGGAAGCAGCTACATGAAACATTGGGAACCAGGCTGGAATTCAGTACATCATTTCACCCACAGACAGATGGACAGACCAAGAGAGTCAACCAGATTTTGGAGGACATGTTGAGAGCATGCGGACTAGATTATGGATCTAGTTGGGACGACAATTTGCCATATGCGGAGTTTTCATATAACAACAGTTATCAAACCAGTTTGAAGATGGCCCCTTTCGAAGCTTTGTACGGAAGGAGGTGTAGAACACCGTTGTTATGGGACGAAGTTGGAGACCGTCAGTTGTTTGGACCAGATTTGATTAAGGAGTCTGAACTGAAAGTAAGGTTGATTCGCGATAGGCTCAAGGTAGCCCAGTCCAGGTAGAAGAGTTATGCTGATTCTAAACGAAAGGAGACCGTTCACGAAGTCGGAGACAGAGTGTATCTTCGAGTATCACCACTTCGAGGAGTGAAGCGCTTTGGAGTTAAAGGAAAGTTAGCGCCCCGTTTTATCGAACCATACAGAGTAATGGAACGTATGGGAGAAGTTGCTTACAAGCTGGAATTGCCCGAAGGATTGTCTGGAGTACATGATGTATTTCATGTTTCAAGTTGAAGAAGTGCCACGCAGAGATGGCTGAGATACCATTGAGAGATACTGTGCCACTGGAAGCGATTCAGTTGGAAAGTGATTTGTCCTATGAGGAGAAACCAGTTAAGATTCTCGAGTATGCCAGCCGAGTTACCCGCAGCAAGGTTATCAAGTTTTGCAAGGTTCAGTGGAGTCACCACACAGAAGATGAAGCCACCTGGGAGCGAGAGGAAGATCTACGGAAAAACCACTCCCACCTGTTTTCTAGCCAACCCGAATCTCGAGGGAGAGATTCATCTTAAGGGGGGTAGGTTTGTAACATCCCAAATTTTCAATTTGGAATGTTATACATAGATCATCATTGCATATCATGTTTTATTGCATTTTGACAAATCCTCGATAAATCCTAGGCAACTCAAGGACCCTCGGAGAGAGTTGGAGATTTTCTCGAATTTTCATATTTGATTTTCATCAAATGATAAAACGAGGATTGTGATTTTAATTATTTTTCTCTCCGGAAAAATATTTCATTTTAAATAAACGAGAGGAGAAAATATGACTTCTCCAAAACAATTGAAATACTGGAGGAATAATGATTAAAACATTATTTGGAATTTATTTGGATTTTATTTGCAATTTTTATTGCATTAAAAAAATATTGCATATTTTCAAAATATTTATTTTTGATTTTAAAAATGTTCACCCTATTCTAGATTTTCTAACTAGACGGTGAAATTTTATTTCATATTTTTATGATTTTTATTTATTTTTCTATGTATTATTTTCCGCGAAACTTATTTAAAAAAAAAACGCCCGCGCGCCGACTGGGCCAAAGGCCCAGCCGACGGCCCGCCCGCGCCCTCTCCTTCTTCCGCACGGGAGCGCCGCCGCCGCCCTTGCCGAGTCCGGCCGCCGCACGCCTCCCCTCGCCCGACCCCTTCCCCAAGCCGCCGCCCCCCCTTCCATAAATAGGCCGCCACCCCCCCTCACCTCTCATCTCGCCGCCGCCGCCGCCCGCCCCTGCACTCGCCGCCGCCCGCACGCGCCGTCGCCGCCGCCGCCGGAGTCGCCGCCCCGCCGCCCCGCCGCCGGAGTCGCCGCCCCGCCGCCCCCTCGCACCCCCCTCGAGCCCAAGCCCCGCCGCCCTCGCCACCCCTCGCCGAAGCACGGGAGCCCCGCCGGAGCTCTACCCCGACGAGGTAGACCTCGCCTCGTTTGCCGGTTTTTTTTTAAAAACAAACCTTCGTTTAAAAAAAAAGAAAATAAATATGAAAAATAAATAAAAATCAGAAAAATATGAAATAAATTTTCCCCGTCTAGTTAGAAAATCTAGAATAGGGTGAACATTTTTAAAATCAAAAATAAATATTTTGAAAATATGCAATATTTTTTTAATGCAATAAAAATTGCAAATAATATCCAAATAAATTCCAAATAATGTTTTAATAATTATTCCTCCAGTATTTCAATTGTTTTGGAGAAGTCATATTTTCTGCTCTCGTTTATTTAAAATGAAATATTTTTCCGGAGAGAAAAATAATTAAAACCACAATCCTCGTTTTATCATTTGATGAAAATCAAATATGAAAATTCGAGAAAATCCCCAACTCTCTCCGAGGGTCCTTGAGTTGCTTAGGATTTATCGAGGATTTGTCAAAATGCAATAAAACATGATATGCAATGATGATCTATGTATAACATTCCAAATTGAAAATTTGGGATGTTACACCCCGTGTGTGTGGTTTTTGAGGCACGTGCCATGTCAAGGACGTGCGTTGCTTATTCAAATAACACAACACCCCTGGATGCATATGCATGGGCCACACGCATGTAGGGGTGCCCTCCCCCCTCGGGCGGTCTCGATATCGAGCACCCATCCGGTGGCCCTGGCGGTCTTGGGCGTTGATCGGCACCGAGAGAGTGTAGTCCACAGTGAATAAGTGCTTCTCCATGTTAGTGCATGTCATCGGGAGATGATAGACCAAGTCTAGGCCCGTTCTTCTAGATAGTCTATGGGTATCGAGAGGGAATGTGTCCGGTTTGTGCAGGAAGTGCGGCTCATGTTGCTCCGTTGGCCTTGAAACTTGTGCTCTCAAAGGAGGCCATCGCATGTATATGCATGCGCTATCCGGTGGCCCCTGCGGTCTAGGAAGTTGACCGGCACCGAGAGAGGGGGTAGGCCACTGTCAACAACTACTTCTTCTCATCTTTATTACTTTACACTCTTTAAAGATCACTCTCGGTGCCGGACTAGAAAGTTGACCGGCACCGAGAGAGGGGGTAGGCCACGGTCAACAACTGCTTCTTCTCATGTTTTTTCCTTTACACTCTTTAAAGTTCTCTCTCGGTGCCGTTCTAGGAAGTTGACCGGCACCGAGAGAGGGGGTAGGCCATGGTCAACAGCTGTTTCTTCTCATGTTTATTACTTTACACTCTTTAAAGTTCTCTCTCGGTGCCGGTTTAGAAAGTTGACCAGCACTGAGAGAGGGGATAGGCCACGGTCAACAACTGATTCTTCTCATGTTTTTTACTTTACACTCTTCAAAGTTCTCTCTCGATGCCGGTCTACGAAGTTGACCGGCACCGAGAGAGGGGGTAGCCCATGGTCAACAACTGCTTCTTGTCATGTTTCTTACTTTGCTCTCTTTAAAGTTGAGTTTTGAACAAATCTAACCCAGAAAGCATATATATATCTATGAGTGCATCAAAAGTGTTTTATCGAAAAAATTCATCTAAATTCATGGAATTTTCAAACTTTGGTCTAAAAACATATGAAATATGAGATACAAAAAAGATAGTGCCAAACAAAAACAGAAAGAGAAGGTAAAAATTAGAGCAGTGGTTACCGAGGGTCGATTATCGGCTCTCGGTAAAGGCCACTTTTTCCGAGAGGCACTCTCGGTAAAGCATCTAACCCAGATCTCTTTCCTTCTTGTGCATTCTCGATAATATGTATTATACTTTTTTTGTTGTACTCTTCCATGCTTGGTAAACGACCTTAGCACATCATAATTACCGTCTTGTGTTTTCTTTTTTAGATGGGCGTCGCCCGGTTCTAGAGACCGGCACCCCTCCGGAGGCCCCGACGGTCTAGGGCGTTGTTCGACACCTAGAGGGGGTAGGCCACGGGAATAACTTCTTCTTCGTGTTAGTCCATGTCATCGCGAGATGACAGACCAAGTCTAGGCTCGTTCTGTCACGGGATCACCCACCGAAGACTCTGTCTCGGGTACGAACGCAGCCGGTCCTCGACGTGCCTGCACGTGTGTGTGGTTTCTGAGGCACGTGCCACATCAAGGAGGTGCGTTTCTTATTCAAATAGCAAACCACCCCTGCATGCATATGCATGGGCCACACGCATGTAGGGGTGCCCTGCCCCCCTCGGGCAGTCTGTATATCGAGCACCCATCCGGTGGCCCCGACGGTCTAGGGCGTTGATTGACACCGAGAGGGTGTAGTCCACTTTCAATAATTGCTTCTCTGTGTTAGTGGATGTCATCGCGAGATGACAGACCAAGTCTAGGCCCGTTCTTCGAGATAGTCTATGGGTATCGAGAGGGAATGTGTCCGGTTTGTGTAGGAAGTGCGGGTCATCTTGTTC